>NC_072738.1:136287573-136445284 GCF_026930045.1 Uloborus diversus
CGGAAACCTGCATACGTGGTTAATGTATCAACATGAGTGAATCTCTTGAAACGGTACATAATATATATATATATATATATATATATATATATATATATATATATATATATATATATATATATATATATATATATATATATATATATATATAAATCTTCTGTGCGGACGTTTGTCACAATAAGGCTTTTAAACGGCTGGACCGACTTTGATCAAATTTTTTGTGTGTAATTAAGTTGTGGCAAGCATGGTTTTGAAGCGCGATGGATCGAATCGGAAATTTTTTTGCTAATTAATTAATTTAAACATTGGATGGTTATATCTCCCAAATGATTAATATTTATTTTAACCTATTGTTGAGAGAGAATTGAAATAAATATTTTACCCGTTGCCATAGGACAATAAGAAAGCAAGCTCTGCTTTTTGTGATGAAATTTCCTACTGTGACATGTCAATTGAGAATAAATAATACGTAGAGAGAGAGAGAGTGAAGCCTTCATTTCTTGAAAGCGACGATTTTATGTCCCGTGATATAATATTTTAAAATTCAGTACTGGAAGAAATCCATCGACGTTAAATCCCGGTTATCACAAATTTGCCATTTCAACTGCGCTTGCGCGCGGACTTAACTGATTTCGAAACTCTTGCTCAAACTAATGAAAAACATTTAAATTTGTTAATATGAGAAAAGAACAGATAAAAATTAGGAATTACAAAGCTGTCTTTGATTTAGTTTTTACGTCTCGGTAAAGATTGAGTTTTGCGTCTTAATTATTAATGGATTCGGAGCCTGATTTTTCTATCAAACAAAGACCCTTTTCAATGCCAAATTTTTAACCTCAGAAGAGCGTACTCGATCTCTGCAGCATCACTTCCAATACAAAGCGGAACCCTCAACCTAAATACAAATGTATAATACTAAGCTGTTTACGCCTAACGTAAAATATCCGCAAAAGACGGATATTTGTAATATTCCGATCATTTTTGAAGTACATAACGTGTTTTACGTTTACGTTAAATAAATATTTCCAAACCAATAAATATTGAAGTGTAATTTTTCTCTTTTCTTTATAAAAATTATCAGTTATTCATATCCGTAGTTTCATATAATGTATCCCGAAATCGCTGTGAAAATACTCTAATCGCATTCATTAATTTGTTGGGACTCTAGCACAACCTAAATATAAACAAGCAACACGAAATCTTAAAACAGAAAGCCCAAAAAGCAAAGTCCGTGCGCAAGCGCAGTTGAAATGGCAAATTTGTGATAACCGGGATTTAACGTCAAGTGAAGAAATCGGGTTTCTTTCACTAACCAAATGATCAGAAAGTACCGTACCTAGCAACATTTGTTTCTCAGCTCAATTCCATCTGAGTTTTGGCATCAATTGCAAGAATACTTTAAGGATTAAAAAACTAATCAGTACATTATTAAAGGAAAAGAAGGTGGAATTTAAAGACGAAACAAATTTTATTTTCGTCTAGATAAATTACAACAAGATAGTTCTGTACACAAAAGATCAGTGCAGTGAAATAATTTTATTTTTGGCGAAAAGAACAAATTTGGTAATATATGAAGATCATTCAAGTGCGCAAGGAAAAAAAGGAAGTCAGACAACTGCACAGCGAGAGAGCGGGATTTAAAAGTTTCCATTCAAAAGATCGGACCGCTAATCGGTCGGAGTTTCCTTCGCTCACTGATCGGCTGAATTACAGTAACGTGGTGGGTTGGCGACTTTGGCCATAAAAAAAAAGGGTTGTGGATTATTTGTTTGCATTTTAAATCTACTGTTAATGTAATTTATTGTATTTTTTGTGTATTTGGCGAAATATTTTAAATTGCAAAGAATTGCTTTTCGTTTTTAAGAAGTTTTTATTCGTTTCAGTTGAAGAATGTGTTTATTTTACATCGGGGGGGGGGGGGGGAGGGGGATGACAGATTTTCGCCTTTATCATTTTTTTAAACGATATCCTTTCGATTGTTTTATTCTTTTTCATACGGGGGATGTTGCAGGGGGATTTTCCGTTTGTTCTAGATGAATGTTTAGTTTTTTACACTAAATATCTGGGGATACTTTTTATTCTTTGAGTATTGCTGAAGGAACAAAATGCCAAGTACGGGAGAAAAAATACTTAATAAAACAACTACTCAGTGGGCATTAGATAAATCAAGTTGTAATAAATATACGCATTCTCACACCAAGCAGCTTAAAACATTTTCTTTTTACTTATTTTTTTCAACAAAACGGTTCAAACACTTGATAGTTTATTGAAATATTTTCAATTTTCAAAGTTTGAACAGAACGTCTGTCGGGTCCTCTACTATATATATATATATATGTGTGTGTGTGTATATACAACAATATATATTCGTATTACAACTAAGATATGAGGCAGCCGCATGCGTTGAGCTGGCACGTGTGTGGTCATGTGTGCGAATTTAATCACGATCGCGTCAGTTGTCGTCTTGCTACAACTAAGACCTCTATATATACGAGCCGGCGCATCAGCTTAAGGTCAGCCATTTTGGATCAGAACTTGTGTTTGAGTGGTTGTCTTTTCTGGCGAGTTATCGCGTTTGGTTATTGCACACTGCGAGCTATTATTATCGGCACGTGAATTGTTTATTCAATAAAATATTGTTTTCGGCAAATTTGGAAAAACCTGAAACTTTTGCTGTGGTAACCCAAGCAGTGCAACAATGAAAAATCCGATCCAAAATGACTAAACTTAAGCAGATGCGTCGGCCTATTTATATAGCGGTTCTAGCTAAAACAGCATAAGCATGCAGCTCCGCTATCAGATTGCACCAAAGTGGAGCAACAAGGAGTGGACAGATTTTTTTTTTTTTTTTGTAGGCCAAGAGGCTATAGCCAGCGATTCGAAACAAACACTCTACTTTCAAAAAATGTTTTGCAAGACTACCCCCGGCCGCACATGTCCCTAATTAGTTGAAAATTAAAAAACTTTAATTGGAACAGCCAAAATGAGTTTTCTAATTTGATTCCATTCGAGGGATCTTGATAGATTAGTAACAATGCAAAGACAAACTTAGTAACTAACTAAAAAATAAGTAACCCTTCCCCCTATTTTTTCGTTTTTTGCACTACTTTAGGTATGTTTTCTCAAAATGATTACCAACAATATTAAATTTTACACTTTAATTGCATAGTATTAAATTTGGCTTCGATGTTGCGATTCATATTTTGAATTTATGATTTGAACACAGCAGAATACCCTCAAACTCACTCCTAGAAAATCAAAAATGCATTATTTCACTTGTGCAAAATAAAACACCTTTTGGTTACATTTGGGTTTTAAAGAGAAAAAACAATTTATTGCAAACAAGCACACAAGTTACGCTAATAAAAGCAATTGTTAACATTTCACTGCGTCATCTTTACTAATAATAATGCTGAAAGTCCATCTGTCTGTCAGGATCTCTGTGACGCGCATAGCGCCTAGACTGTTCGACCGATTTTCATGAAATTTGGCACAAAGTTAGTTTGTAGCATGGGAGTGTGCACCTCGAAGCGATTTTTCAAAAATTCGATGTGGTTCTTTTTCTATTCCAATTTTAAGAACAAAATTCTCATAAGATGAACGAGTAAATTACGAAATTATCATTATGTGGAACCGTAACATGGGCACAAGTCGATTGGCGAGAAAATTCTCCATGCATTATTTGTAAATATACAGGCGAACCAAAATACCTTTTAATTTTCTATTACGGGCAAAGCCGTGCGGGTACCACTAGTAACGAAATAAATTTAATAACTATTTTATTTCGTTTCAAATATAATTTACTTTCAAGGTGAAAGCAGGTTAAATTCCCCTTCTCCACGAAATAAGAGATTATTTAGATGTCTCTTATCTGTCACTCTTAGTTAGAAAAATAAAAGACGAAAAGGCTTTCAGGTACTTCACAATTCTGAGAGTAGGTTGCTGGAATGGTTAACGCGGAGGTAAAAGGGATGCCCACAATCGGATTAACTGCTCCTTGCCTTTAGTGGCTTTTAGCAACACGGAAGCAATGTTCGCAATTTGTCTTTTGTTATTTTAGGTGAAGTAATCGCGCAAAGCTCTTAGAAATAATTACGCACAAAGCCGGTCTATCATTTTGATGACTTTCATTGTGGATAATTTATAAATGAAAAAAGGGATTTTATTCTGTTAAATATTTTACTACATCGCACTTGTGACAAATAAATAGGGTTATTTCAATTTACAGATAAATGAATTTTATTTTTTAAATCGAGAGATAAAAGATACTGATTTATTTAGTATTATTTTTGTAAGATTGTCAAGCCTATCTTAAATGGAATCAAGGAATCAACTTCTTGAGACCCATTTATTTCAACACTGTAAAAACGATTCAGAAACGTTCATGGAAAATAATAGGCAGCTGATGTGCGCAATTTCTTCCAGTAACCTATCTTAGAAAAATCAGGAACGCTTTCCGCTAAAAGTCAGTTACTTTCCTGAAATTAAACTTGAAACTTGATGAAAAAGTACGAAATCTGCCCTGTTAAAGCCAGTCATGTCTCTAGAACCTTCGAGAAAAATGTAGTACGTAGTGTAATTGATTAGAACCTTCCAAAAATATCAAAAAGGTTCCATAAAAATCAGAGCGGCCACGGCCAAAGCTATGCAAGAAGGAACCAAGCATATCGCTTGCCTGCAATTCCTGCCTTGCAAAGCTGTAGCTAGCCAATGACATTTTCGCTCTCAATGGGAGCTTAGTCAATCTGGACAGGTCGTAAGCAACCTTAGGCCAATACACTTAATAAACACGCTCATTCAATCTTTGAACTGGTTGCTAAAAATATTTTCCACAACAGTGTAAAGTCTGCACGCGTGCAACTTGTAGCGATTCAGGAAACTTTTTTGTGATGATACTTGTTTTTACGGGGAAATTGGTGAAAACGTGTGAAATCCCCAGACGTTCCACGGAAATAACCAGTAACGATTCGGAATTTTTTTACAGTGAAAATAGTTATATAGTATACAATGTAAGCTTTACCGGAAAATTTTTAAATGACACAGAGCGCTGAGTAATTTTAAGAAAGCTGCAATGTTAGTTTTTTTAATGGGTTTCATCAAGATTGCAGAAAAAAAAAATCACTCCTTTCTTTTAAAGTAAATCTGTTAAGTTCACAATTATTTTCGGTTTTTTTTAAATATTTTGTCATAAAGAACAAAAATATGAAATCATTTTTTCAGATCAAGAACGTGGAGTGCATTGGTCCACCTCATTGTGGGGCACGTTGGATTGGACTTATGAGGATTATTCAATCGTTGGAAAAATTTCGTCACTTGCAAGGATTCTTTATTTTGTTGGATCAGAAACTCATGCTCAAATCTCAGGTTAATTTCGCCAATTTGACAAAAAAATTTTACAGAAATTTTTTTCGAAGGTATTTTGTGAAGTACAACAAGATTTAATTGAGGTTTTTGCATTTATTTCGTAGAGTGTATCAGACGCCCGATGGCATTTGACAGAAATAATAAGGGAACGATTACATCTGCACTGGATTGTCTCTGATCTATATGGTTATTGCTAGCCAGTCATGTGATATTTGTGATGGAAACAGTAAGGTTGTGATGATTTTTGAAATTTTCTCGGGAATGTCTTTGGATGTCTGCATTTAGCGTTTGAGAGTTACTCAATACTTTTTGATATAGATACTAAAAAATTAATGGTTTTTATATAAATTGTCCTGAACAGCCTCGAAAAGTAAACTTGTTAGTACAGTGCCGGTAGAAAAAATCGTTACATTTGGTTGGCAGTTAAAAAACTTACATGAAAACTTTTTCCATGAATTTTTTTGCCATGCTCCCTAGTGATTTGGCCGAATATCGAACACTCGGCCAGATAGTGGCCGAATATTCAGTATTCGGACAAATCACTAGGGAGCATGCCAAGTAAAATCCTGACTAGAAGTTTGCATGTAAAGTTTTTATCTGCTTACCTAATTAAAAGATTTTTTTTGCCGGCGCTGTGTAATCTTTAGTAGAAGTAACTGAGAAGTCATGTGTGCGTATGTTACTTAAACATGGTTTCCAAACTGGAAACCTATACAAGTTTTATTGGCCAGAACTAACCAGAAATTTACTATGTTTCATTTACACGGAATTTTCCGGTTAAGTGATTGTATTGATACCACTTTGAATGTATTTATTTCCTCAAAGATGTCATTTGTGTAGGAGTTATTAAAACAGGAATTCTGGTGGGTGTCTTTTGCTAAGGATTTCCGGGAAAGATTATTTCATTGGAGCCATTTGGACAAAATGTGTCAGAAAGGTGATTGTGTAGGTGTTACTAACTCGAAATTTCTGGGGAAATGATTATACCTGTGTCATTTAGGTCTGATTTCCCTTAGGAATTCGGCCTGCTTTGTGATCACTTCCGTAAATAGCATTGGTCTGGGATGAAATTGCTGCCTCCAATGATTGAATGTTTTGGGGTATTTTTAGAATGCTAAAATTAAATTCGAAGTACTGTTCACGTGCTATTTTTTGTATTTTTTTATTTTATTTCCAAGTTTTGTATGCCTAAAGTAAATTATATAATTCTGCTACCGTGGGAAGGTTAAAAGTAGTTCCTACAGAAAGTAGTTTTTTAGATTTATTGTTGACAATATGAAAAAGTTGTAGTTTGACGGATTTTTTTTTTTGTGCTTTGTTTTTAGCGGAAACCAAACACTAAAATTTTTTGTGTAACCTTAATCCATAAATTCGGTGGCAGCTTGGGTGCCTCCACTGCTGTGGAGTAATGTAACTCATATAACTAGTGTAAAGTTACACATCACTTGTAAAAGGTTACACCATGGTAACTTTACTATAGCTCAATATCTCACTAATTTTTGTGTAATATCTCACCCGAATTTTATTTACGCTTACAGTGAAATCGCTTAAAAGGTAAAATATTATCAAAAATTAAGCTTTCATCTGACTTTCTTGACTGGATATTCATTTTTGATCGTAAGTAAAACTAAGACTTCAATTAGTATTCGATGGTTTACATTAAACAGATATATTAAATGATCAAGTAATAATTTCTTTCGATACGTTTTAAATTGAAGGCACAAAATTAAGTTAGTAGGTTACAATGTTCAAAATTGTGTTATAACAATATTAAAAAAAAAAAAAAACAATCATCCTATACTTATCCTTTACAGCTCTTGGTTTTAATTATTTACCATTTATAAATTTTATGCTTTTTTCACCAACCAATATGCACCAATTATTTATTTATATACAAACTAGGAATTTTTATTGCAGTAAGAGAGAAAATAATTTGAGTGGTGTCCGACCCTACGACGCGCGAATCTCACAGACAGATCGCAAAACAAGAGCATCTACCGCTCGGCCACCAAAAAGATCTTTACGCATGCGCTTTGAGTTCTGCTGAAACCATAGTGCAAGGCTTCTCCAACATTTTGAGTTTAACGTTCTACCCATTAATACTGGTAACTTTACACTTTTTTTTACAGTGAATAAGTAAGCTTGTATAACCCTTTTAGCTTGTATAACCCCAGGGCTAAAAGAGCACGTGTCACATCTTTTGCATTTGCCAGAAAAAAAGTTTTTCCTCTCTCCTGTAAAACTACCATAATGTGGTATGTCCTTCTAACTCGGAGGTACAGATTTAATAAGAAGAAAATAATATAGGATTACCTTGGTCATTCTGTGCTGGCTAGCGTGTAATTTAAGCAGTTTCAATAAGTCTGATGTCAAAAATACAAAACTATACTTTTTTTAAGATGCAAGTTGAGTTTTAAACATTTTTCTTCCCTTTTTTTAATGACAAATTTGTCAGAGGAAAAAAGATATTCGAAACGCTGAGAGTTCTTTCAGTTTAGAAAAGTTACACTGCATGTAATAAAAAAATATATTGTGTAAAAAACCACTCTATAACTAGAAAAAGAAAAATAAGAAAGAAAAACTCGACCATATTGCGTTGGCTCGCCAGAAATTCAAGCATTTGAGAAAATGCGTATGGTGGTAAAAACTTCAAGCCTTTTTTTTTTAGGTAGTGACTTAAAATTCTCATTTCGTTTTCCAAATAGCAGATATGATGAAAAAAGTAGATTTTCATCGCTAAACGAAACAAAACAAACAAATAAATAAATAAAATAAAATTTTGCACTCAATATTTTGAAAGAAAAAAGAAGAGGAAACAGATAGAAGTAGATTGAGTATATTTTAATTTGCCTGAAACAAATACGTCTAAAGGTAAAAATAAAAACGCGCTCTTTTGGAAAGTACAATAGAGTTTTAAATGTTTCTAAACTCTCTATTTTTTATGTAAGCAAATTGACGGATAAACTAAAAAAGGAAGAGGACCGAAACCACAAGGGCATTTTATAATTTTCGTCGATGAGCAGTCTTTTAGCGCGCGTGAAATTTCCGAATAGGTCAGAGGTTAGATCAGTAAAGGACTTCGATTTCCTGACAATCTCGTTCTGTTACACCTCCTGCAAAAATATCAATGACGTCAACAGCAAATGTGGACGCACAATGTAATGGCATTCGTACCAAATTGCGCACCTGGCTTTTTCGTTCAGTGTGAGAAATTGCGCGCGCCTGCGCCCAAGAAAGAAATCAGAAAGCGCCGGGAATATGTCCGGGAACCCTCGCGAGTGGTGATCCGGGGAGGTAGTGATGTTCCAGCCTGCCGTCTCACCATCCTCTCTCTCTCTCGTGAATCGTCTGCGCTGCACTTCCGGAAAACCCTGTTGCTTTTCGCCCGCCTGCTTTGAATCAGGAAGTAGCGGCATCGGTGCTCATAGTTCTGGTTTTGGTGTTCTAAACTTTTAAGTTTGAAACTGTCGGCAGCAAGTCGAGTATTTCTCACATTTTGTGATAATTTAGAGATTAGTGGATTTTTGTCGAGAATGCTGAATGTCAATTTAGAAGGAAATAATTCAAGAAAAATCAGCGACCCGTAAAAAAATGAGCAGTATTTTCATGACAATTTTCCAAACTGTTATTTATAGAAATGTACGGTGACTCCTTTTTATGATTGAATATTTGGAAAGAAAAAAAAAGAGGAAAAAGATAGAAGTTGATCGAGTATATTCTTTTGATTCCCCTGAAACCTATGCAGCCGCAACAGATCCGTCTGAAGATAATTTATGTAGACGCTTCAATAATAGTGCTATATTTCTGAAAAATAATTTCCATTTGGACCGAATTTTGAAGAAAAATTCGGGCATCTGCTAGATATATTGAAGCAATAAAACCAAATTATTCCAAAGAAAAAATCGGAGTTTAGGCTGTTAATAGTTACATTGTAACATCTTTTAAAATTTTTAATCAAGTTTGTAATGACGAATCTAGTCTTCCCTTGCCCAACAGGAATACTGTGATTGTCCAGGTCTTTTAAATGGTTGTACAAAAGTACTTGTGATGATTTATGAAAACGTATTATGCCATTCACATTTAAAAGAATTCAGCAATTCTCATGCATATTACAAATGGCCAGTTTTAAAAAGCTTTTAAAACTACCTGTTACTAACAATATCTGTGTAAAGACATGAGTTGCAAGAAATTAACGATATCAATGAATGGGAAAGGAATAGGTGTTTTATAAGGCTTGATAGTGCTTTAGAAGAATAAATACCCAAAGAAAAAGAATGCTTCTTCAGCGAAGTTATCTTACAAAATTATTTTACAAAGCATTAACTTTATGCTGTAGCTCCAAGCCCAAAATGATGTGAAATAAAAGAATGAATGTATGGTAGGATAGGTCTAAGATAAATTTTAGACATGTAGAATACATTGAAAATTTGTATTTAAATAAAGAAACCGTTGAATAACCTATCACGATTTTAAATTTTCAGTTGAAGAAGTTTGGCCCCATGTTTCGAAAATTTAATATCGTAACATTATGAAACATCTCAAATATCAGTTTCAAAGACTGCACAAAATGCTTTTAGGTAACGGAAATTATCAAATGTTAGTTTTTTTAACTCTTTGGTAAAAGTATTACATAAAGAAAAATTACATCAATAAAGGCAAATTGTATTAAGTCGAGTAAATATATACTCGAAGTATTACTAAATAGTTTATTACGAAGACTTGTAGGTGATATATAGTAAGCATTTTAAGTTGAAATGAAAAATACTGAAAACACAAGCTTTTGAGAACATTATTTTGAATACTAAATTATGGGACCATTTAGAAATGTCAGAGCATGCGTCTACGTTTCAAAGTTCATATTCTCCTGTATTACCATGCTAAATGAGTCATAGCTTAGATGGATTTTTTACGTCTGTTTAAGAAGTAATGGGAGACGGTGCAAGAAGTAGATTATTTTTGATCTTCAATATCATCTTATCTTTAACTCAAGGTAAGTTGAGTTTTTATCATAGTTTTAAGTTATGTGCATATTTTGTGCATATATGCAGTTTTTCTCGTGATTAAACTTAGAAAGTGTATAGGTGTTTAGTCAAATTCTATAGTTAAAACAAATTGTACTTTTCCAGATATGTCAACTGTCCTGAGTGCAGAGATTTAACTCTTTCAGAGTTCAATCTCTTCCCTTCTTGCCACTAGAGTAATTTCCTCTGCTTTTTAATGAATTAAAAAGTTGCCATACTATATGTCTGTCCAGGGTAGTCAGAAGTCTTTTTAGTTTTGCACTTTTGCGTTAATCTCAGTAGTGAGAATTTAGAAAGCCAATGACTGTTTACGCAAAGTAATCAGATGTTCATTACAGCAGCAAAAAAAAAGCTTTTCTCTTCAAAAAGTAGTTAATCTAAAAATATGTTGTATCTCATAGATTAGTTTTTCTGCAGTTTTTGTCTAATAACATGAAAATGATAAATTTTGTTCTATCATTCAACTAGTTCTAAGCAACAACCATGCCATCTGCTTTCTCATTTTGTTTCATCTGCTTTTAAGATTTTTAAACTTGGCCTTTCTGTTTTCTTGAACACGCAATCAATTGAGAAAAAATAAAATAAAAATAAAAACTTACAGTCAGTTAGGGCAGTTATGAACTTTGCGAGTGAGTTTGCACCACCTCAATTTGTTCAGAACATTTGGTTTTAAGAAGTTTGAAGGTTCCGGTCTTCTCTCTGATACGAAGGAATAAAATCAGTTTCCTACTCATTCTTTCAAGGCATAAGTGGGCAACGCCCCGCAGAACCAATTGTATAAGCCAATAACTCTGAGTTGTACGATTAGATGCTATTTTGAAAGTTGTTTAAAACTTTTTCAACGAATTGTGATATTATCTGCAGTACCATAACATTTAGAAACCTTTAATGCAGTGAAGTAAAATTTTGGTGTTTTTTAATATTTCGAAATTTTATAAGATTTTTTTTTCTTAGATTTTTTTTTACTACAATAGATACGATATTGCTCAGAAAGTATGAGTAGAAGCAATTTAAAGCAGATAAATATGGGCCAAAGTTTCACTGAATTGCCGTATCTGTTCTTTTGACGTTTCATTAATGCACCTGCCTATATTTAACTTACTCTGTTGATTTGAAAAAAAAGCAAAATTTTAAATACTGGTATTTAACGAATGAACTAGTTCTATGCATGTATAAATTTTTTTGATCCTTTTATGCTACAAAAGCGTAACCTTGAATGTAAGAAACTTTTTGAGAGACCAAAAATTATGTCTAACATTTTAAAATTGATAATTTTTTTTAAGCTTAAATGTATAAAATCCCCCGCGATGTAATTTTTTGTAAAAAAAAAATGAATAAATAAAAAATTAAAGAAAAAAAAATTAACTAATCTCAGCGGCGCAACAGCCCACGGGGACCAAGTCTTACTGTTTTCTGGATTGAGGGCTAAGTGTTGCAAGACTGACGCTTCGGGTCCGTGGTCAACTAAACGTGTAACCCCACTATTTAGTTCACAAGCATGTTTGGTACTTACGTTTTCGACCTACTGAAGGAATAAAGGGGAAAGTCGAACGAGTCCAACCCGTGAATCAAACCCGGGTCAGCGACGTCGAAGTACTTAAAAACTACCACTAAGCCACTGGGCTTCAAAACTGGTCAATAACCAAATTATCGTTCATATGTAACTGATTTATAAAATTGGTCCCAAAAAGCAGAAAATAAGTTTATGCTTTGATTATATCCCAGATACTACTTTTAATTACAGTTGGCGCAAAAGCAAAAGTCTGCAACTTCCTTTTATTGAAAAATTATAAGGTAGCTGTAGGAACATCTGAATCTATCTCTCCCGTATTTACTTTTTTACTAATATAGTTTTAATTTTTGCAATGATATCTCGTAAAAGGTTTGAAAAGTTTCACACCTACTTAGAGATGTAAAATTTCCGGAAATTTTGAAGTGTTAGAGAAAAAAATGGGTTTTTACCGTTTTTTTGGGGGGGGGGGGGAATTGAAAAAAAACGAAAAAATTGATTTTTTTTAGGAATAAAAATAGGGTTTCTTAATAGTTCTGTTTTTCTTGGAACATATAAAGGGTTAAGCATTAGAAAATATATGCAATCCAAACATCTTTTTCTGCTTGACAGAAATGCACATAAAGAAAAAAAACACATAGGAAAAAAAAAACCTTTTTTCTTTCATAACTGAGAGATTTCTTGGTCGAACACCAGAAATAAGTCAAGTCGTCGTTAAACCAATAATAATGGGTAAGGTGTGTCTAATCATGATATTTATATTTTCTATTTTAGATTGTCTTTGAAACTTAAAATAATAAGTGTAGTTTTCGAGTTTCAAACATGATTGATATTGTTTGAAAGGAAACTATAAGTATGATTTCCCTTCTTTATGATTTAACTTTACTGTATGAAAATGAAAGCTATTCAGATTTGATTTTTTCGAATCTAGTCTAAGTCTAAATGAAAACTAAATTGGACTTCCTTTTTCTTTCCAACAGAAACCCGAAATCAAAACGTAATGGTTTCTGAAGCTTAACCAAAACTTAAACTGGAGTTTCATTTTATTCATACGGCCGTGCTAAGCACAGTAGCAAAAGTAACCATACCTGCACTTTTGAACAAAACTGAGTTATTATTACCAAGTTTTTCTCTGTTTCGTATTTTACTTAATAAATAAAATGTTTTAGATTCATTTGATCAAAAACCATTTTTTAAAGAAATCTAGGGAAAAAAAAGATATCTGAATCACACACACACAAATACATGGAAGAGTCAAACTTTAAAACACAAATATATTGACGAGTCAATATTTAAAACACACTTCACAACACAATTGCTCAGGTTGAGCTCAACTTCAGAATCCACTTTTCTGCTTAGCACGGCAGTATACAGGGTACGGCAAAAAAAAAAAAAAAAAAAAAAATCCTCGGACAAAGATTGCATCATCGAATGGAAGTAAAGTAATTTCTTTTTAATGAGTGTCTTATTTACTTTTGTCTCTAACTTAATTAAGAAAAAATTTTTTAATATATCTCCCAGTCTGTGTATTGTTTTTCGGTTTTCTTACAATTTTAAGCTGTACTGTCATTCACTAAGCGTCAAAGCAAGTTTAAGGTAACGGCATTTGTTATTTTACCTTTTTCGTCCGCCATTGAACAGTGGCTGCAGCGCCCTCTATAGTTTGTTGGAGTTGCGAATCAGTGATTCACACTTGGGTAGTGTTACTTGTATGTGTAAACTATTGAAATTCTTCATCGCTAATAATTTAGATAAATGAGGCATTTGTAAAAACCGACTTTTCTGTGCTACCTAGGATTTATTAAATAAATCAATTTTCGAAACAACGAAAGAACTGAGTGGTACTTAGTGCTAATTGTATACAAAATGTGCTTTGAAATATCTGAATATTTTAAAAATTAATTACACTTAAAAGAAAATACCACATTATTTAAAAGATACATTTCGTTTATTCACCTAAACCGAAAAAGAGAAAGCAGTAAATTCTTTCAAACAAATTTCAACAGTTTTTCAAACAAAACAGAAGAGGAGTAATATTTCCGCCAAAACTATTGCACGAAAGTTTAATTTAGCAAAAGAATAACACATCCAGAAATTTTAGATAATAGAAATCCACATTAAGAAGTTGTGACGGTCTTAAATTGCACATTTTTAAAAATTAAAAATATGTGAAATTTGAATAATAATTTATTTAAATTAATAACCCATTCATTGTTTCTGCAAAAGAAGAGCATTTCTTAAACAGCTGAGATTGCTTGCGATTTATATGGAGAGGCAATAAAAGAAATAATAAATTTTGAAGCACTCTTAGGACAAAGGGTAGAAAGCAAAATTATTTAGCACTAATTATAATTGAATTAATTATCTCTTTAACTGGTTGAATATTTTTAAAACGTTGTTTAAGATTTTTTTGCATTTTTGAATCGGGTTACTTAATTTAGACAAATCATACTGATCAATTTTGATGAATGCCTATAATGAAGTATTATCTATCATAATTTAATAACTCTACTTTTAAATCAATTTTAACCGTAATAAACCGGTGTTTAAGTATGTTAAACTTTGCTTCAAAATTTGAAAAAAATAGTAATTTAGTTGCTCGACATTCTCGTGCAGGAACCGCATAGTTTTTTTTTTTTCGTTATTTTCCCTGTAAATCAAGCTCGGCCCGTCATATGCAATACACTCAAACCTGTTTTTGTGCGTTTTTTTTTTTTTTTTTTTTGGTGCGAATTTCTTTTGTGCGGTGTATGAAAATTTCGATAAGATCGGGACTCAATTGACGAACAAATTTACATAGCGAGTGCGAAGCAGTATCTTCATGTGACCACAGGGGCACCCCGATGGGAAGTCACTGTGACCTCCCAAAAAATTCTTTTTCGGGAATTTTTTCCTGACGATTCGACAAAATTATCATCAATTGGTTTATTTTGACGTAAAGTTTCGAACTTTTTTTTTGGGGGGGGGGGGTGATTTTTTATATGCGGTCCCTATCCACCGGACAAAAACAGGCCTGGGTGCATTTAGTAACTCAAGATAAAAATGCCCAAATTTCTACAAACCATGCTTGCTTAAGCTCAGCCGTGAAATTAATTTCTAAACTTTGATATTAAAATTATTTTTATAATTACACCTATTTTTTATCGATTTTCCAGCATAGAAAAGCGGGATTTATTAGATATTAGGGTATATTAGGGTCGCCTCAGAGCAATATTAAGACATCTAATCCCAGAAATAACACTAAGATATCCCACTGTTGCTCTGAGGCGACGTTATAATAACTTTAAGAATGTTTTAGTCTTTAAAAATGCGTTGAGTTTTCTTAACTGCATAGGGATACCAGAAAAATAATGCATCGTCATTATTTTTTCATATTTTCATAATTAATTTGCCTCCAACGTTCTTCCCTGTAGGGCGTCATGCATTTGTTTTTTGTTCCCATTTGTGCCGGTACTCGTTTTCTAATAAAGCCATGAGATAGAAAAAATATTATCAATAACCTTATAAAAGGGGTAAAGAGAAGAAAATGAAAGAACCTACGTATTATTTTATATAGAAAAGAAAACTCCTAGAAAATGCAAGAAAGTAATTTTCCAATAAGAACGAAGGAACTAAGATACAAAGTATCCGTTAGTTATCCAATAAGAACGAATTCATTCCGTTACATACGTAATATGTGAGAAATAACTTGCCTGATATGTTCAATAGTCAAAATTAAACGTTGGAAATCCTTTTCGTATTACCTGCGAGTAAAATAAAGTTGATTAAAAGTACGAATGCAAAGTTTAACAGTGAAAAGAAAAACGTATAATTTTCAAAATGAACTCCAAAGAAAAGTTTTTCTCTTACTTTTTAATAATCGCACGGGATTGCTTCTGATGCCAATTTTTAAAATCAACGAGTTATCATTTTAAGAAAATACATTTTTCTTAACTTCATGTTTCAAAGTGAAATCATAATTTGGACGTATTTCTTAGTTTATGGTTTTTATTACAACTGAACCTTTTGGTAAATGAGATTTTTTTCTTTTTATTTACTTTCTTTTCTTTTCTTTTCTTTTTTCTGTAAACCTTTCTTAAAAAAAAAATCTTGTAGTGGGTACTGGATAATTTAAAAACAATTTTAGATGAATAATAATTTTAGAGAAACTTCGCTGTTTTAAGTCAATTTAGAAACTTTATGATCAGTAAAAGAACTTAAAGCAGCGCAACTGATTGATTTTCACATGCAGGGTTCGTAAGTTGAGGCCAGTAGCGTAACAAGGGGTTGGCAGGAGTGGCTCTCGCCAGGGGCGCAGCAGCTAGGGGGACGACATTTCGACTGATTTAAAAAGAAAAAAAAAGGGAGAGGGGCTCGCAAGAAAAAGAGCTAGAGTGGAAAATGAAACAATCCTTAATTCTTAAAAAAGAAGGTAATTTTACTCGTGGCGTGAAATTCTATTCTGATTCAGTGAGTCAGCTTCCTATTTTTGTCGGAGTGGAGGCGACATTTTGTCGTGTATAAGACGCGTAGTGTCGTGTATAAGTGCGTATAGATACGCTACTGGATAAGGCAAAGGAAAACATTAAAAAAAAAAAAACATTTTAATTACACACTTTTTCTCAATACTGTAAACTGTAGGTGAGTGAAGAATAGGTAATGTAAGAAAGGGGTTCTGAGTTATCTGAATGTTTCAAAACAATTGTGCAGGCGTCATTATTATTTGAAAGATGACGCTAAAAAACGATGTTTATTAAAATTGAGTGATCTCACATTTCCCACTTCATCAGGTTTATAAATGCAAATTAACTGGCTTTACCTGTAATAATTTTACTTGTCATAAGGAAGGTAACTACAACCACTTTATGAATTCACTTCCCCCAATACTTATGAGTTTCACTTTTCCAACTGTGTTTGATACGTGATTTAGGGGTTTCCATTTATGCCATAAATTCTTTACTTTGGAGCAAATGGAAAAACCTCAGTTTTTCGTTATTCCTATTCTTTAAAAGATGAAATGTTGATGTAAATTACTTCAGTGTGTATTTTACATTAATTCAGGGCATGATTTCTATCTTAGTGTCATTTTTCTTTTTAATTGAGTTCAGATTACCTTTGAAAAATTCAGCGGGGCGCATGTGTGGGCCACAGATTGAGAATGCTTGGTGTGGAACTTCTGCGCTAAAACTGATTGTGCATTGTTGGTCAATAGATAACGAGGAATGGACTTCTTTTCTGTGTTAAATGCATGCAAAACTTAATTTGATTTTGAGAGTCGAGTAAAATACGGACATTTAACAAACATTAGCGTTTATTGTTACATACATAAAACTCGTGAGCATTTGTAAATTACAAACTGCATCCTTGAATAGAAAAATAGAAACAAAAACAAATACCTTTAAACTTGAAGACGTTCATGTCAGCACTAATTGAATATCTTAAGTCCAGTTGCACAAAATTCCAATTCTTTTCATTAGTAATATTTTCTTTAAGGCCCCCGGGGCCCAGGAAATATCCTTCAATTACTTGCATAGTAATTATCCCTCAATGTAGCAACATGGTTGACTGGAGACACATTTCTCGGTCCACGCGGAACACAATCGCAAACAGCCGTCTCAAACGGGCAAAACAGTAAAAACTTCCGCCCGAGCCTCCTTCATTTCAGTTTATATCAGGTTACGAGTATCGTCACACTAAATATTTGCATACTAAATATAAAGAAGTATTGCATTAGTGAATTAAATAAAGGCACGCGGCTAGGAAAAATGTATGTAGTTAAATTCTGTTTTTCGAACTACCCAGCCGGAACCAGACCACCGGGGACAAATTTAAAATTGAAATAAACTGGATTTTTTTTTCTCGTGCGCTGGAGGGGCAAGAAACAAATATTCGCTAACATGTATCGTACGATTAACTCAATCAACCTCATGGGGAAATGAATGGGATGTTTTAATGGGATAAAAAGTATTAAATTTGCTAAAAAATAGTCATAAAATCAATCTTTTCATACATAGCTTCAAATTCTTTCAGAAAACAAAATAAAAAAATAAAAGGAAGGTTCTTAGGTTAAAACTTTGAAATACACCAAAACCTGTTTTTGTGCCTTTTTTTTTTTTTTTTGGTGAGATTTCTTTTTGTGCGATTTTTTTTTTTTTTTTTTTTTTTGTGTGTGTGTGTGTGCGGGAGATATTTTTTTTTTTTTTACAAAACTAGCGGAAATTATTTATAAAACGAGTGCGAGGTAGTATCTTCAAGTGACGACAGGGACATTCCGATGGGAAGACACTGTGACCTCGTAAAGATTTTCATATTTGGGACATTTTTTGGGAGTCGGCAAAATTATCATAACTTGGTCTATTTTTATTTCGTTTAAATAAAGTATTTTGGGTTATTTTCTACGTGAGGCCTTTCTTATGTGGTTCCTATCCACCGCATAAAAAAAAAAAAAAAATGTTTAAACTGTATTGCAAAAAACTACTTTTTATAGCTATTCGTGAAGTTTCGAACATTTTTTTATTACGATTTTTTTAATACGGTTCCTATCCACCGCATACAAACATGTTTGGGTGAAGCGTTTCCTTTGCCTAGTTAATATTTTT
Source organism: Uloborus diversus (assembly GCF_026930045.1). NCBI lineage: Eukaryota > Metazoa > Arthropoda > Arachnida > Araneae > Uloboridae > Uloborus > Uloborus diversus. Next base: position 136,306,047 of record NC_072738.1, read on the forward strand.
GAAAGTTTAACTAGCGTGGAATTAAAAATTATCATATTAGAGACATTTTATTTTAACTTACAGAGGGTGGTCAAATTATTACATTCAAACTAAAATATGTATTGTTTTTTTATGGTTTTTGCGTAATTTTATTATTTGAATCCATTTTACGTTTTATTTAAATGTTTAAAATTTGTTCTGGCAACACTTTACGTTTTTGCTTTTTTTAGAATTTTAAATGTGATAGACGTTAGTGTCAGTGTCTGTTAAAATTCAAAGTTACAAACTTCTTCTTGTCAGTACTATTTTGGGAAAAAAATAAATGATTTTATATATAACACTAAGTAACTAAATTAGCCATACCATGCATTGAAAGCATGCAACACCGCATCCAAGCCATGATAGTTACTAATTATCAGAAGGTACTTTACGTTTAATATGTTTAGTTCATATCCTTTTATATATAATAGCGAATGAGCGAGTAACGCTGACGTCATCATCATTGAAACTCGCGCCAAGGCATGATAATTTGGTAATATTTGACATACAAGATTTTTTTTTTTTTTTGACGAAGTTGAACTGGTTTTAGCAACTTTACTGTTTTACTGGTAAGACTCATTTTAGGCAAGTGAAGAAACTAAAAAGTGGTCAACTTTTAACGCTATCAGCTAAATGCGTAGAAAAAATGGAAGGCGGAAATTTAGAAATAATTTTCACCCGTCATACCTTGACGGGCAGCTTTCTAGTTTTCAATAAAATTTAAAATATGTTTAAATAATAAAACTATGTAATAACAATAAGCGAATTAAATAAAACTACAGAAAAGTTTGTTTGAGTATAATTATTTGGCGCCCGTCTGTAATTTGAAGAATTATAAGTTTAACCCTGCTGCAGTGTTCGTTCTGAACGTACGTAGACTGTGTTCGGGTCCAAATGGAACCAACGTATCTAACTTCAATCGCTAAAGTCCCATTGGGTTTCTGTTTTCAAATTTGATTATTACAAGAAGTTGTTTGATCTTGTTAGAAATTTTTGAACATAAAATATGCTCTTTATATGTTTTTTTTTTTTTTATGACTTTCATTCAAGAAAACACAAAAACAAACTAGTTAAATAGTAATTCCAGTTTTCGTCCAAATGACAACTAACATAAAATTATGTAAGCTAACATTTTAAGAAATTTACAAGAAACTGAGAAGTTTAAAAAGAAGGGGTTGAAAATTGAAACGCTGTACAAGAATACGGAAAGGGAGAAGGGTGCAAGGGAATTTCCCTCAATCGAGCACACTTGCGGAGCTTTGAATTTTATAAAGGGCAGTCTTGAAACAATGTCACTGTTATTTATCTATTTTATTACATAAAAAGGAAAAAACAGTATTCAAAGTTTAAAAAAAAAAAAAAAAAAATGCGGGGATGGGGAATCATACATAAATATATACAGATCTATATTATTTTATATCAATAAATATATGCTTTATTTTTCGTTATATAATTTAGAAATAATATAAGCAAGAATAACGTACGTTGTTTCTCTGATGTATGATTTAAATCATATGGGTCCAAAAGGACTCGAACACAGTATACGTAAACTTTTTTCTGACAAGCAGGGTTATGATTCAATTAAAACAAAAAAATAACTTGAATTGTAAAATAAGAAAAGAAACAAATTCATGAAGTTACAACGTTATAACAATGCTATTCGAAATTTTATTGCAGTTTTTTTTCCATATCCTTTCTACCAACATGTTATTTTTAATGATGTACGAATTATTTGTAAATTGATATTTATTAGTTTTTGTACTCACAAAATAAGATTATTTTTCTGTTTAAATACAAAAGAACAAAACTAAAAAAGTTTTCCTTAAAGTACAAGATTTCATTAAAACTGTAAAAACATAATATTTCTATTATGCTTCCATTTGCAGTACTGATCAAAATACACCACACTTATTACCGAATGCAGTTTTAATTAGCTTAATGAATAAAAGAAAATCCTATCATGTTTGTGACATTAAAGTTGTTTAATCTGTCTCCACAGAGATAATCACCTTAGGAGAATAGGATAATAGCAGTTTCACGAAAGAAACAACAAAATGCGAAGAGATCTGACAGCAACATTTTTCCTAAACTATTTTAATTACATTTATTATGAGGCATAAAGGGCTCCTTCTCAGATAACGCTCGATAAGGATATTCAGCACAACATTTTTATCAACAGCGCTTAGTTACCCCTTGATGGTTGTTAAGGTTTCACAAAGCTGACGGAGTTGGGTGGAAACTGTTTTACGTGCTGTTGAAGCAAAACGTTTTTCTTTCAACGCAAAATTATTTATAAATATTTTCAGAAAGCTGGTTTATTATTGGTTTACTGTTCTTCATATCATGTTGCTATTTTCTTCACATTTATTTTAAATGTGGTGTAAGTTCGTTAACTTACTACTTGGTTAAAACTGCACGAAATCACAGGCATTTAGAGCTAAAGTGAATCAAGTTCGTTCCACTTTAGCTCTAAACGCTTTATATAATAATGGCCCATATTATTTGTGTTAAATGAGGCATACAGAGCTAAAATGGATCAAGTTTGTGATCCACTTTAGCTCTAAACGCCTTGTATTATGATTGTTCGAAGTACTTTACATTAAATGACGCGCTCAGAAAAAAGGCAAATCAAATTATTCATGGACTTGATCCACTCTAAACACCACATGTATGAAATATTGCTTATCAAATGATCTAGTGGTCACCACCCGACCATCACCAAGTTAGGATGTTTCTCAGCATTTCAGCTGTAAATTGAAAAATAAAATTTTCAAATTATCAGCTTCCAAGATTCTAATAAAAGGTTCTGGGATCAGGTCCGCCACGAACCAAGACATGTCAGTTAATTTATTTCTTGTCAGTTTGTTCGTCGAGCCCCCCTCTCGGAAAAAATAATAAATAAATAAACTTACACAACTCTGATTCTGAGTCGTTGCTCCACCCCCCTTACGAAGAGCCGAACCCCAAGTTTAATATTTTAAGGCTAAAATGAACTCTCGTCTACCCTATTTGTAACCCCTCAACTTAAGCGTTTGATATCAGAACCAACGTAATCCAGTTTCTTTAAATATACCATGAACGCCTCACGCTTTTCCCGCTTAATTTTTCCACTTTAAAACCATTTGGAATACGACTTCATTAATGTTTTTGTTTTTAAATCAGCAGTATTACTTGATTGTGTATGTATAAAATTAATTCATATTGAGGTCGTGTGGAAGTATGTCAACTTTCCCTCGCTCATTGTTCGTATCAAATTCTATAAAATTAAATGGGGCTATTGAAATGTTAAAATTAAATAATCTTCGGTGATTGAACCCTTCGAATTTATTTTTCGTTCTTTCTACTTTTTATGTCAATTATATTGTTGCTGTTAATAACTTTTCACTTATTATTGACTATTGGACGTTTAGAAAATAAATGTATTGATACGGAAAATCGTATTTACAGTGACCTTAAATAGCCCCTTCGCATAGAACTTTTCTTCCCTGGGGGGAAAAAGAACCTGCTTTAAACCTGCATTTACGTGCTGACCTGAATTTTGGTCATTTCCCGGGTAAATGTGGAGCTTTTTCTCCCTTGCGTATATAATGGGTTTTTACACAGAATTCATTCGCGAAACGAGTTTGTTTTCTTTCTGGGTATATTCGCTGATGATGCTGGGTAGAACCACCTTCTCGAGTACAACCTCTTTGCACATGCAAACACTGAACATTCCAACCGTTTTTTTTTCCGGATCATTGGGAGGGGGGGGAGCGGTTCAAGGCACAACCTTCTCATATGAACGCGGCAAATGAGAGCATGTATTGAATTGGTTTTGATTTAAACTCCGTTTTGGCGCCGGTTTTCGATCGAATTGAGTTAGATTCCAACCAAGTCACTTACAGACGCAATAGTATCGATCAAGATCTTTTACAGCATAAAGAAAAGAAACAGTATCAAAAAATCATTGCTTGAGCTTGTTTTATTACTAAACGCTTCAAATAAAGGACTCCAAAACGTTGGGATAGATTTATGGAAAAAAATTGACATGGTTACATGTCAATGCCATTGTAATGATTTCAAAAACTAAAATTGTTTGAATTTTTTGTTTTCAGAATATAACTCACCAGTGAAGTTCAGCACATAATTTATTTTACTTATTAAATTTTATCGAAGTTAACTACTTGTATCACTTAGGAGCAAATTACGGTCCTTAAGGGCTAAGGCAGGATTATATGCAATAAACCAGATAGCCCAGTTATCACATCCAGAGACTGCAGTTTCGTTCTTGTTAGAACTCATAAGTCTGGAATAGTGAAAAACCGAGCTGGAGGCAAATGTCAATCATTGAAGCTAACTGCTAAATACACAAGCTTTGCCTTCACTTCACGAGTCGAACCGCACCATGCTGCAGACACTATGTGGCGAGATAAATTTTGTTTATCTACCAGTTTATTGGCACTCTCAGATTCAATGAGATGACACCTGCGTCCAGTTCGGTTATTCACAAGTCCAGACTCATGAGTTCTAGTACGTACGACACTGCAGCCTTTCGATGTGATAACAGGGCTGCCTGGAATATTGCATGTACTTGTGTGACAAATGCAGAAAGAATATTCCTTCTTAAGGTGTTGCTAATTACACATAATACTGAGACACTACTTGATAAGTTGAATCATTAAGCTAGACAGCAAAAGAGTGTAGAGTAGTTTGGCTAATTCTCAAAGGTAGCCTTGAAATGCGTTGATTAAAAATAAAAAAACAAAACAATTTTTTCCAACTTCAAATTTTCCCCGATTTAAAAACACTTCATTGAGATTTCCTCATCCAAACCAAAATGCAGTAAAGAGTGAATACTTCATTTAAGTTGAGGAATTGTACTCCATTTCGACATAAATCAGGACAAACAATAATAAGCACGTTTAGAAATTATGCAATCGCAACCGAATCCTGCTCATGAGAATTACATCATCGTTATTAGTAACCACATGAAATGAGACTGGATGCAGTTTCGTGTAATCCCAGATATTATTATGGTTATATAAATCTTTCTCTGGCTGTGAAGAAATCTAATTTCTAAAATATGATAGTTCCAAGGTTTTGACAGTGGTGAAAAACTTAAAAAACAAAAAACTACTTTTTAAGGACAGTTTTGTTTATTTTTCTCTGTCTAATATATCCTTAAAATATGATGTAACTACAACCAGCCGTATTGTCTTCAAACAAGTGGCAATATTTTTCATACAAAACTTACAATTTCATAAGTAATCTCCTTCATTTATCTGTACAAAAATCTCTTTTTGCATAGTAAATGCAGTTTATATATTTTTGATAGTTTTGTTTGTAAATTAACTGTATGAAATACTTAGACGCAGAGAGATGCAAGTTCCAAAATTAGAAATGTAGTCAAAACTAATACAAATGGCAGGGAAAAATCTCTTAGCTTTAGGGCAAGCGATGATCATAGTACACAGCAAATGTTTAGATCCTTTCTGAACATGTACACTTGCCCTCTTTTATAGAACACTTTGAAGTACACTTTTTGGAACAAGTTTCAAACGCTTCTAAGAACGCTTGCTTGGTTCTTCACTATTTTGAAACACTTTTAAGAACGCATTTGCGAAAATTTTTGAACACTGATACATGTCCCTTCTATTAGAATACTCTGCCGCACACTCCTTTGTTTATAACGCTTATCATAGAGAGTGGAACCTTGAAACGGAAACATCATTTGTACAAGGTTTTTTGTTGTTTTTTTGTAATGAATGGGATCAGTAAGAACGTGCCTCTTTCTTCTTGACGCTTTCAGCTGATTCTACCAATTACAAATATTACAAATGATCTATCCGTGGCCAAGTTTTACCAGTAGTTTTTGCTTTGGATTATGCTGCAATCTCGCGTTGTTAGTTCCGCAACGAATGATCTTCTACTAAGGAAGGCCATCGATTTTGACGATACTCACAACGTCAACCGATGGCGATTCATTGTAACATAATTTTTACCATGGTCATATTGAGATATTATTTCGACTTGTAGTTAAAGAAAGCTGTTGGAATTATATTTGTACGAAAGAAATCGGTGATTTCACAAGTGTGCCCAAATTTACCCCCAATCTGTTTTCAAATGTGTTACCAAGTTAAAATTTATAAAAAAATATCCAGATCGGGACACATCTTTACTAATAATAAAGCTCTAAGTCTCTCTGTCTGGAGGATGTCTGTAGGATGTCTGGATGTCAAGATATATGTGAGGCGCATACCGCCCAGACTGTTCGGCCGCTTTTCATCAAATTTGGCACAAAGTTAGTAACATGAAGGTGTGCACCTCGAAGCGATTTTTTGAAAATTAAATTTTGTTATTTTTCTATTTCAATTTTAAGACCATTTTCCGGAACAAAATTATCATAAGATGGACGAGTAAATAACGAAATTATCATGACGTGGAATGGGAGAGCGAATGAATATAGCCAATTGGCGAGAAATTCGTCATCCATTATTTGTAAATATACGGGCGAACCGAATGACCTTTTAATTTTCAACTACGGGCAAAGCCGTGCGGGTACCACTAGTTCAGGGCATAAATCAGTACACTTTCTTTTTAACGGAGCTCATTCGAAACATATTTTAGGACACATTCAGGCATCTGAAACACATTTTCTGAACTTTTTCTGAAGCATTCGGAACGTTCTTTTAATATGTAGTGTTAGGAACATGGTTTAGAAAATCGTTTCAATGAAAGCCTTCCTGCCAGAAAAATTTGAAACACGTTCTACTGAAAACTTGAAATATTCTGTTGTCATCATTTAGGCTCTCACTGACTCATCGTACTAAATACATTTCGTGCATCTAGGTTAACATCACCATTAGTGCAAATTTTGATTTTTATGGTAATTGCAGTGTTATCGTGTTGGGAATCGAAAAGAAATACTATTAAACTTGATTGTTTCATCCATATATTAAACTGAATCACATGTGCCTGTTTTTCATTTTAAAGTTCAACATGTTATCACTGCAATACCGCTATGAAAAAAAGGCATTAACGGCGGAACTGAATCGGTGTACGTTTTTATGAATAAAATGAAAAGATGTAAAGAAAGCACAAGCGACCAAAAATTGCTGAAATGACACCATTTATTCACAAGAAAAGTGCTCAATACGCAAAGTAAAAGCCATGAGCATCTTTTGCACTGTAGGGGTTCTATTGCAGCCGAGAAATAGCTATTTGCAGCATTTTCTTGGTTTTCTTTTGTTTTACGATGTATTTCTTTTTTAATATTCATGTTTTCACACAAATCTGATCATTTTCCATTTAACACATTATGTTTTGAACTAAATCTTCAAAAGCGAATTTTGATATTTTTGCATTAAAGTAACTCTGGTCAATATCTCTATGTGATCTAGGTTTTCTTCTCCTAGACATGTTAAATGTGTCATTTTGCTTTACAACCAGGTTTCATGAAGCATATGATTATGTTACTTTGTTGATTACTTTTACTCAAATTATTTTAGTCATTTATATCGCATTTATCATGAACTAGTGGTACCCGCACGGCTTTGCCCGTAGTTGAAAATTAAACGGTCATTCGGTTCGCCTGTATATTTACAAATAATGGATGACGAATTTCTCGCCAATCGGCTATGTTCATTCGCTCTCCCATTCCACGTCATGATAATTTCGTAATTTACTCGTCCATCTTATGATAATTTTGTTCTAGAAAATGTTCTTAAAATTGAAATAGAAAAAGAACAAAATTGAATTTTCAAAAAATCGCTTCGAGGTGCACACCCCCATGCTACAAACTAACTCTGTGCCAAATTTCATGAAAATCGGCCGAATGGTCTAGGCGCTATGCGCGTCACAAAGATCCGGACATCCTACAGACATCCAGACAGAGAGACTTTGAGCTTTATTATTAGTAACTAGTGGCACCCGCACGACTTTGCCCGTAATAGAAAAATTAAAAGGTCTTTTGGTTCGCCTGTATATTTACAAATAATGTATGGTTAATTTTCTCGCCAATTGGCTTGTACCCATGTTACGGTTCCACGTTATGACAATTTCGTATCTCGCCAATTGGCTTGTGCGCATTTTACGGTTCCACGTTATGATAATTTCGTAATTTATGATAGTTTTTTCTTAAAATTGGAATAAAAAAGGAACCACATCGAATTTTCGAAAAATCGCTTCGATGTGCACACCCCATGCTACAAACTAACTTTGCGCCAAATTTCATGAAAATCGGCCGAACGGTCTAGGCGCTATGCGATTCACAGACATCCTACAGACATCCACCGGACAGAGAGACTTTCAGCTTTATTATTAGTAAAGAAGATGTATCGCTCGTTTGGAAGAAGAGTGCTACAATACGAAGGTTTTAATTTTTTTTTTTTTTTTTGGCTTCTTCGTTAACTTCTTTAAAAAATAATGACAGATTTTTTTGTTCGAATATTAACCACTGGAGAGCACAGCAAACTTGCTTTTTTTCTTGATGCAAATTGCCTGAAGAGTTCAACTCCAAACGCTTCTCCAGCAAAATTTCATTTCTTCTTATTGTGGAACTCTTCTTCCAAATGAGTGATATGTAGATAATTTAATGACAGAGATGTCCACACTTCTCTGGAAATCATCAAGTCCTATTTTGGGATAAAAATATTTTAATCGAAAAGAAGAGCTTAATATGTGTTGGGGTAGAAATAAAGAAATACTCGCATCAATCATGAGATTTTCAGTGAGTTAAAGAACTCAATTTTTAAAGGAGAAAAGAACGTTCCGATTTTTACTACGACTTTTGCAGTTTTTTATGACATATAAATTTTAATCTGAAACAGTTTTAAACTGTGCAATCAAATACTATTTTAGTTAAGTATAATTCCTTAATATATGATTTATTTACTGAAAAATAGGCCCCCACTGTATATAAAATGTTCTTTGTTTGATTTTTTAGTTTCTACTTTCTTTTAAAAAATTTCATTTTCGAGGATTTTTTTTAACAATTTATTTGTACAATTTGTTTGATTATATTTCTTTCCGTTTACGTATTGAAAAAAGAAAGAAATGCTTGATTTTAAATTACTCATCGGAAAATTCTACGGGTAACTTACGGATATTTTTGTAGCAAAATCACACGAGTTTTTACACATTCCACGCAAAAAAATATACACTATTGTTTCATTACGTTTTCCTCTGGTTTATGGTTTTTGTGCTGAATTAAATGTTGTGATTGAGTTTTGAAAATATTTTTTGTTTGATTTCTAAAAAAAAATGGTTTAAAATATGGTAACTAACTGACATCTAGAGTATTTTAATGTCAATCAATTACCATGTTTTAAACTATTTTTTAAGGTTCAACCAAAAAGTTTTTTAATACTTAATTACAACATTAAATTCAGCTTAAAAGGAACAATAAACCAGAGGAAAGAAAGATAAAAAAAATAATGCATATTTTACGTGGAATATGAAAAAATGCATCTAGTTTTGCTTCAAAAATGTTAGTCAGTAGACGAAGGGGCAAGTCACCCATAGAATTGCCCCTTCATAAGAAATAAGATGAATTTAATTGGGCAGAAAAATTATCAAATTATTTCAGTGCAAAATTTTAAATACGTTCCACAACATTCAGGGAATTTATTTTCAATACGCAAATCCACTCGAGCATTATACAAACAATTTGAAAACATTACAAAGAAGAGCGGTTTTTTTCTTGTACTTTTTACAAAGTCATGAATATATTTCAATATGGATTTCTAAAATATGAAATATCATTTCTTCCGCCTTCTTATCAAAAAGAAAATTTTCGCCTCAGTTTGAATTATGGAATTTTAGATTCACGAAAAATTGTTTATCATCGCCGGTGGAACTGAGGCACGGAAATGTTTTTCCAATTTATACCGAAATCCAAGGAAGAAGCCACATCATATTTTATAAACATATAAATTCGAAGATTGAAAATAATATTGACAAAGATATTCCGTAGCACTATGGCGTACTTCCCGAAAAAATGCATGACAAATTTTTCACCGAATTTCTTTCAACCATCCGTGCCTGAATATGCTGCCAAAAGACTAAAAAGTATTTGAAGAATTCTAGTAAATATAAAATATTCTCCAGTCTGAACGGTTCAAATCAAAATGACGTTTCCCTGAAGTATAACGAAAGAAGTTCATTCTTGAATCTTAAAATATTCAAAATAAGCACGGGGTTTGAGTTCTAGAGAAAGCACTGGAGAGCTGCTTGAATATTTTGAATCGAAATTTTTCTTGGGAGCTGTTTCCTTGGAAAGATGCTTTTAATGAATAATTCTTACAGAATAAAACAAATATACGATGGCTGTACAATATGTAATAAGACAAAATTTGTAAAAAATACAGAACAACTTGAATCGTCATAATTTATATGTTTTTGTATTTTTTTCAAGAATAACTTCTGCGAGACTAAATGTATTTATTCCAACGTTCTGTCCTCTGCAAAAAAAAAAAAAAAAACCTGCGACCGTTAATTGTGTTAAAGCTACACTCATGTTTGTGAAAATTGCAACATCAAGAAGGAATTATGCGAATGAACTGAAACTCACCTGAAATGTATAGTAGGTTAAGACATGCAAATGATTAGCATCCAATAACAGAGACGTCGCGCATGCGTGGACCGAGTTACGCCCACTGAACTGCGGCATAGACTCTGTATATATAGGGCTGTAAAGGTTTTTTGGAATCATGGTATGATTTTTCTGCCGATGGTAGATGTTTCTCTAGTGCTCAATATGCCTCGTCCAAAACGCAGAGTGTCATACGAACGAGTAACGGAGTTTGAATAGGCCACATGATCTGCATGCGTGAGGGTGAACTTACGTATAGAGATATCTGTTCCTGCACGTGGCGTAAGGCCTCAACTGTAATGCTTATTCGTTAAAGGTGGACAGAGAATAATGAAATTAGCCGAAGGACTCGCGCCAGCTCATGCAACCAAACGACGACGCAACAAGATTATTGACACCTCACCTACCTAGCTGTGATGAATCGTATAGTGTCCTCTCGTACACTAGCACAACGTTGGAGTATGTCTACAGGTGTCACTCTTGCTGCATCCGCAGTTCCTCGGCATCTGCTGCGCCAAGACCTGAAAGCAAGGATTTCCCTGTACAGGAATCCCTTTATCCTTAACCATTGTCCCTTCCGGCTTCAATGGGCCCACCAACACACACGATGCCGTGTGAACTCACATTAGCAAAAGTCAAAAATGCTTCGCAAGTGAAAAATATTCTTTAGAAATCAATATGTTCTTAGTTTAAGGGTAACTAATTTAGTTTGGGCTAAGAGAATTCAAGGGTTCAATTCAGAAATTTTGATGGAAGCATATCGTAAAATATTTTACTGTTTTTTTCTTTGAAAAATAAACTTTGTTTATTACTGTGAGGAAATTACACAACGTCACACAATTTTTCCATCAGCAATCCAGAACTTTGAGGATTTTCGATAGTTTTCCAGAGAAAAATTAGGATTGTTGTGAAAATAACTCCGATTTTGGTAATTACATATTTTTCCTTCTGCATCATTACATCTGCTCCTCGTGATATTGTCTTGATACGGTTCGGAAAGAACACGTTATACTAGTTAATCGTAAGAAATCAGAACTTTCCCCAGAAGAAGCGAATTTCGTTGAAGCATCTAAAGGCATCTGTTACTCCCCTTGTTTTGGGATCGTCAATCTGGAATAGCCATAAAAGAGCAGAAGGCCAAATTTTTTCTTTTTACACTGGTAACAGGAACTATTTGAACTCTCCCGCTGCTAACAGATACCAGCAAAACTGATACTGCTCCACCTCGAATAATGGAGGTTAAAACTAAGATAATATAGTCCAATGATCGAAAGATAGCACCCCAGTGAAGCAGCAGTTTGAAATTTGTTTGGAAAAAAAAAAGAAAGAAAGAAAGTTTTAGATGTTTTTTCGGGGTTGAACTCAAAAAAGTAAATTTTTCCCCACAGGTCTAAAAAAAGGACACGAAATATAGTGCTTGTCCTCCAGATACAGATGGCTTCGCTAAGTGCTTACTGCTTTTTCATTATAACTACACATATCAGTAATGTGCAAAGTACCAACTTATAACAGCGTTATAGATTTCTAAAAATCAAATTGTCCTTCAGTTTTCATGCACTGCACTGTAAAAAAATTCTGAAACGTTACTGGTTAATGCCGTGGAACGTCTCGGGATTTCACATGTTTTCACCTATTTGCCCGTAAAAACAAGTATCTTCACGAAAAAGTTTCCTGAATCGCTACAAGTTGCAAGAGTGCGGACTTTTCACTGTTGAATAAAATATTTTTAGCAGCCAGTTTAAAGATTGAATGAGCGTGTTTATTAAGTGTATCGGCCTGTGGTTGCTTAAGGCCTGTCCAGGCTGACTAAGCTCTTAATGATGAGCGAAAAAGTCAATGAATGACTACAGCTTTGCAAGGCAGGAACTGCAGGCGAGAGATAAGGCTGGTTCCTTCTTGCATAGCCGTGGTCGCTCTGATTTCTATGGAGCCTTCTTGGTAAATCCGGAAGGCACTAACACTAAGCCTACTTAAATTTGCGAGAAGGTTCTAGAGACATGACTGGCTTTAACAGGGGAGATTTCGCAGTTCTTCAGAAAGTTTCAAGGTTAATTTCAGAGAGGTTACTGACTTTTAGCGGAAAACATTCCTGGTTTTTCCAAGATATGTTACTGGAAGAAATTGGGCACATCAGCTGCCTATTATTTTCCAGGAACGTTTCTGAATCGTTTTTACAGTGTGGTTAGACTACCCTATAAAGCTACAAATTTAACTACCTGCAAGAAGATATTCTCATGCTCTTTAAGGTGTATTTTGACTCCAGCTCTGTTATGGCTGTTCCAAATTAATGAGCCTTGAACAAGTGTAAAATTTCAGTCTCTGGGTGATGTAGCTTTGCAAAAGTTCCAATCAAATAAGCTATTTGGTATTCGCTTGCAATTCTTCTTAAGTTCCAGCCACAGTTTCTGAATGCTTTTGTAACCGTCCTGGTAAAAAAAGGAATGGAGCGAGGCTATTGCTATAAACATACATACACCTCTTTGAAGATTTCTTATTATTTTCAAAAACTAGTTTTTATAAAGAAGGTTTATGATTTCTTCATTAATATTTCAGGGTTATTACTGACTTTTATCGGGAAATTTTCCTGCTTTTTTCCATACATGTTACGGACAGAAATTTGGCACATTAGTTTTCCTGCCACTCAATTTTCCTGATTTTTTCACGGTGAATCTATAAAAAATTCGCAACTAATTTCCATTTGAAAAAAATATTTAAAAACTTAAGAAACAAACTTCGTGGCCAAAATGAACTCATATAACAACTTGTATTCGAAATCATCTTCATTTTTTAGAATTGTTTTAAAACAGAGAAAATTGTTTTATATCTTTTCAAACGTATTGTTCAGCTGATGTTTAAAAAAAATAATAATCTAACTATTCAAAACGAATTTTTCTTTAAATTTCTAGCACAAAATATTATTGCTCAAAAATCTACGAAGTCAAGATCCGATAATATTTTTTTTTTCATTCAAAAAATTGCTATTGTTTTTCGTTGTAATATAACCAGTAAACTGGAAAACAGTTGAGTTTATTCTTTATTTCTGCAACTCAAGACTTTTTTTGTTTATTTTGATCGTTAAACAACCCACGCTAGTTTGATTTCAAACAACAATTTTTTTTTCTTTTAGTCTGACATCTATTTTTGTAGAACTTGCCTACGAATGCTTATTTATTCCAAAGCGTCTGGTCGATTTTTTACATTCGTCATGTGATATTTTGTCCCATTTTGTGAGTTTTTAACCTTTTATATTTTTTGAAATACTTGTTTTTTTATAAGGTTTTATTTATTTCTTTTATTTACGCCTGGCTCACAATGCTCTCAGGGAATAGTGATTTTGAGAAATTCCCAGTAGTCTTTGACTGTTATTTTCGATTTTAGTAACACTTATTTCAATGATAGTAATAATTTAATAGGCGTAGTTTTTTATTTACGTATTCCCAGTTGAATGGTTTACTGCGGGTTTTCGTATGATATTCCAATTTAACTTTACTATTTTCTGAAACAGCTATTTTATTACCTTTTTTTTTATCTGATTTCTATTTTTTATTATTCAACTAGAAAGTCGCCCGTCAAGGCATGACGGGTAAAAATTGTTTATACATTTGAAAGAAGTCATTGCCTGTTTGGTGATATTTTAATAGTTGAAATTTTAACCCTAACTCCAGTGGATTAGCCCTGAACTCCAGTGAATGACGTTCATTGTACACCACTTTTTCGTTTCTTCATTCCCTGAAATGACAGTTTTACCAGTAAAACAGTTAAGTGACCGGATCCAGTTCATACTTGTCAAAATAAAGCCTTTTCACTGCTTGTCAAACACTACCGAAAAAATATTATCGAATTATCATGTCGTGGTGCGAGTTTCATTGTTGCTGACGTTAGGCGCGTTAACGTTACATTTTTGCTAACGTTTGTGTCACGTTATCGGATGTCCAAAAACTCACTTTTATGCACTGCAAAGTTGGCATCTTGAAACTCCGAAACACGTCCCTTCAGTTAACTGAAACTTTGTGCGATTAAAAATTCTTATATTATCTTTTACTTTGCGACACAGAGGTCTTTCTTTATTTCTTACTCCAAACCGTGTTTCCTAAATCTCGATTTTTTTTCTTTTGACCATGGATTGACCTAAAATACGTTTGCTATGCGAAGAAATAATCAAAAGGTTCAAAATATGCTACCATCAGAAAACAAGTAAAAGTACCTCAGTCGAAGCTTTACGCAGGTGCCAAAGCTGTAAGAGCCTCCGTTTTCCATGAAGTTTTAGCATTTTTAAGTTTCTGAAACTTATTCTTTTAAGGGGGTTCGGGACACAAAAATTGTCAAATGTTGCACCTTTTTTTATCATTTATTTTTTTCCCGCTTTTTCTGCTTAAAAGAACGTTTGAATCTTGATTCTATCTTAATTAGAACGAGAAACGTAATTATTTTTGTTGCATGCATTTAACTACTACAGTAAAACCTGTGAAGTTGACCGCCCTTGTAAGTTGACCCCCTGTCTAAGTTGACCGCTTTTTTCAGGCAGGGAATTAGTCCTTCTTTTATAAGTCAACCTCTGTAAGTTGACACTAAAGTAGTGCACCGTAAATGGTCAACTTACACAGGTTTCACTGTATTATTTTTTACTACTACTAAATGTTTTAGCATAAAGGTTTTTCTCCGTTTACACAGAGAATTCCCAAGGAACTTTATCCATACTTTAATGTGGCACTTATCAACGCATATCTACTCGGGGTTACGTTCCGTGGAAATTCCACGTAAATCGAAACCACGTAAATTAAGTCCTTATACTAGTGTTAAAATAGGAGTTTGGTTCCGTAGATAACAAAATACTTCATTCTAGTGATGACTAATTGTATAATAAGTTTAATGTGTACTTATATCGACTTTTATGCACAACATGCATAAAGAAAACATAAATTAATTTCGGATTTTGTTTATAAAGAGGAGTTGGGTATGATACATTTGGCAGTCATTAAAATTTTTTCTCTTTAATTCTTTGCAGAGCATTAACGCATCCATGATCCCTTGCGTCATTTCCATGATAGAATCTGCCTTCACTAACAAATCAGAAAGATAGATAATTCTACTGTCAGATCATTTCTATTATCTAGAAATCAGGGTTGGCCAAATTGGACCCAATTGGGTTGGACCCAATGGGTTTTTTTGAAAAAACCCATTTAAAAAACCCCATTATTTAGCCCACTTTTGGGTTTTTTAAAATTTTCTGAGAATTTTTTTTTTTTAAATAATTAGTTTAAATACTTTCACAATTTAAACTTCTTTCTTATTTGTTCTTTACCGCAGACAATGAACATAAAAAATGAATTTTGAACTTTAATAGTATTTCTTAACTCTTAACGGCATTAAAAAAATACTTCAAAGATTTTAAATAAATGTATTTAACTTTTTTCTTGAACTGGTCAATAAATAACTCAAATTATCTCGACCAAGTCCTGTCACGTCTGATTTTCTCAATATGTGTACAGAGAAAACTAATCTAGTTAAAAGGCTTTCATGTGAATTATTTTCTGCTAACCAACACATCACAAATCTCGAATAAAAACAAGGTATATTTTTTAGAAATAAACAGATTTTTCAAACGGTCGACAGAACAGATACAGTATATTCATTATCTTACCAAAAAGTTGAATATTTCTAACTCTGTACACAGAAATAGAAAAACAGGCAGCATAAAATTCAAAGAAATGTCTTGATTAAGCTGGAATTCAGTAAAAAGGGATTTAAACTTTTTGAGGTTCTACAGTAGTTTTGCATAACAAAATAAATACAATAAAGTAAAATGTAAAAAAAAAAAAAAACGTAGTAATTAAAAACGAACAATAGATTTTATCACTCGAGAAGTAACTTTGCCTTAACTGTTGGTAATAATGAAAATTAAAAAACCCGAAACTTCACCATACTTAGGTTTTTTCGTCTTTCATACTTTTCTTCAGAAAATGCTGAATTTTAACTAGTTTTCCAGCTTTTTTTCCCCGAAGACAATTTTTGCACTTTGTCCATATACTTACGCTACAATATGCTACAAGTACCCCACATTTTCCCTAAAAAAAGACAAAAAAACCCACATTTCTTTTAAAAAACCCAACTTTAGTTGGGTTTTTTTTGGGTTTTATTTAAAAAAACCCAAAAAACCCTGGGTCCATGGGCTTTTTTTAAAAAACCCGGGTTTTTGCCAACCCTGCTAGAAATGACTCAAATTTTTCAATGTGAACGTTTTCGATTGTGCGTCACCGACGTTGGTATCCTTGTCGGTTTTGGCTTCCTTTGTCACTCCTAATAGTTCTTCTTTCAGTGAGTTCTGAACTGTGTAAGTTTAATGACTTTACTTCTGGACAGATCTCTGAAACAAATCGCATAAAATGTCACCCTTGGCCCAAGCTTGATTATTAGCACGCCAAAATGCAGTTGATTACGCGTAATCTGCAATCTTTAGGAGTTTGGATTTTGAAAGAGGGCAAAATTTTATCCGTTTGCATTGCTGCATCCGCGAAAAAACCGAAACTCATCCGCGTAAAATAAAATAAAGGTGTCAAATTTTAAACCGCTTATAATCAAAACCGCGTAAAATAAACCCGCATAAAACGAGGCTCTACTGTATTGATATTGTTCAATATCAAATGAAAACTTAAGGGACCTGTTACATGCCGCATAATCATGCGGCGTGAACCTATATAGTTATTTTCATCTTGAAAACATCCTGACTGTCAAGGGACTAATAAGCTACAACATTATTTTTGAAAATTCTCATTAGAATGACAAAATTAATCTCTTATTTTACGTTTTACTATTAAAGTTAAAAGAAATCGCTCAAGTATTTCAGCCTTAAAGTGTCACTTCTTAAAGATAAACAATTAACTTAATGGATACAATATACAGCAATATTTTGTTTTACTAGAAAATATAAAGGTATTTAAGTTTGTATTAAGTTTTAGCGTACTAAACACAATAGAGAAAATTAATTGAAATTAACAACAACACTGCAGTGGGATAAGAAAAGGCAGCATCTGCAGAAATGTGTTTTTAAGACATTTGAAGAAACACGTTTTGGATTCCATACCAACAACTGGGAATGTTTGAATTTGACGTTTTTTTTTTTTTTTTTTGCATTTTATTTGGAGTGGAAACCAAATAAGACACTTTTTACTTTAAAATTTTAGTAAAATAGATGATGTAAACGAAAAAAAAAATCCATAAGAAAATAATTTTATAAATAAAAAATAATAAAAATGTAAAAAATTAATTGCAGATACTGCTCTTTACCTTCCCATGGCAAATTGTCATACACTGTTTATGATTTTTAATGCAAAAGAAACTTCCACTGCTATTAAAAACTATTTCAAAATAATGAATTTTGACGTTTTACAGATAATTCAAAATACACAATATTATACAAATATTTAGTAAGTAAAATTAAAGAAATATTGTGGGGGGAGGAGGATTAGCCAGAACAGGCTGTTTAAGATGATTTTTACTACAGCAAACACAAATTTACAGCAATAAAAATAACCTTATCCGTATATATATAAATTTTAAAATTATCCTTCTATATTTTACAGATATTATATAAACACTTAGCATCTAGAGCACGTAAAAGAGAATAAATCAATCATATTAAATAGTGATCTTGTCATGTATTGTGTAAACAACTATTTCAAAAGTATTTCCAAGCTCATTTTATCGCATTTGAAAACCCCATGCTGTTGAAAGTAAAGATAAATTTAACACTACATATTCAACTTCTCGTTAGCAGCTTCATCATTTATCAAACAATGATAAAACTGCAAACCGCGGGGAATCTCTAGAGATCTTTCGCATCTTAGAGAGTTTCCCGCCAATATTGACAGCTGTTGTCGTAACTCGGGTTTATGCGATGCTTCCAAATCCCAATGAACTAACGTATTGTTGGTCGCAATTATACAGGGATTCTTATCGAAGTTTGTAACACAATCTGCCTTATGTTTGTACAGGAGAGATTAGGGCACATTGGTACATCTTTCAAAAGTTATCTTCTTGTACGATAAGCATACAAGGTTTTTAAACTTCTAACCATATAATTAAGGTGTGTTTTATACACTGTAAAAACAATTCAGAAACGCTCGTGGAAAATAATGTACAGCTTGTGTGCCCAATTTCTGCCAGTATCTTGCAAAAAAGCCGGAATTCTTACGACTATAATTCCGTAACCTTCCTAAACTTATCCTGGAAGCCTCCTGAAGAACTCAGAATTTTCCCCGTTTAAAGCCAGTCGTGTCATTGGAACCGTCAGAGAAAACTAGATAGCAGTTATGTAATAATAACTTGGCACCTTCCTGATTTATCAAGAAACCTCCAAAAGCCGTATTGCAATCATGGACAAAATTACAACAGAATTGCAAGTAGGGGAAAAGGGGGCTCATGTGAACACGGGGCACATGTGAACATTGTATGTTTCACTAAGATTACTTCAAGCAACAAATCTGGAAAAATTTTCAAACAAGGGCAGTAACAGTTGTACCTCTTAGACAAACATTTAGAGCAATGTGCCATTTTATGTTTCTGTGGTGGCAACTTCTTTGTTTTAGCAGTTGTTGAAAAAAAATGTATCACTGTCTTTTTTCTTCACGTAAAAACATTTTTAAATTAACTGCTAATCTAAACCTAAGTATCACAAGCCATTGTATGAACAATAAAGCATGAAAAACAATGTTAAAAAAGGGATGTCTTTTCATCCATAAGCTCATTACTTTCTGCATTGAAAAAGGCGTTCCCTGTAACGCCGAAACACGTGTCTGCTGTAATTGGCAAATTTGTGCTTTTTTTTAACGTTGTTTTTCATGCTTTACTGTTCAGCACAATGATATTTATTTATCTTATCTTCATTGTATGAACATTCAAGTAATTTTATGACAATGTTTAATTTTTTTAACTAAATTAAAAATTCTTCATTTTTGCGAGTTAGCTCTTAAGTAGACGATGGGGCACTTGTGAACACAACATCTAGGGGCACAAGTAAACAGTTCCCATAGCTGCTCTCCTCAATATTATTATTAGTGTAGGATATTGTAAAATGTGTAAATATTTATAATTATTATTGTCCTATAGTCAGTTAGTAAATTTATTGTTAGTTGTAATAAATGCTATTATATATTTATTTACTTATGTTTATTATTTTATTTTTTAAATATTTTTGTTAAGTAGTTGGTCAATAATTTAGTGTTATATAAGCAGCAAATAAAAAGACACAAAACATTTTCATTTAATTAAAAATTAAAGTTCAAAATCAACTTAAAATACGTTATCAAACAATGTATGATGCTTAAAAGCAAAGTATGTGTAGAATAACCCTTACATAATAAAAAATTATTTTTATTATGTAGTCATAAGTTTTTTTCTAGTCTATTCAGTGATCAGAAGAGGCTCCGAGAATTTAGAGTTTGACAGTGAGCAGTTATATTTTTGGAAAAAATATTTTCCTAGTAGAACATTAACTGTATAGTTTAAATTGTCGCAGTATAGGTTACAGGACCTTCAACGTACTTGTTATTTAGGTATATGTTCATATTGACGAACTCTATCTTTTAAAATATGATGCCGCTCCTGCACTGTTACCCGTGTTCATATTTGTTCCAAGCCTGTTTACATGTGCCCCCTCTAGGGGCAAATAAAAAATTGGCCTGAATTTCCATTTTGCTCGCTCCCGAATGTATATTGAGTTTTTTTTTCAATCCGATCACACGTGGATATATGCCTAAGAACGTATAGACACCCGAAGTATCCATTTTCAAGATATCTGAATTAATTACAACGCGTTTTCTCGTGACGTCTGTATATACGTATGTATGTGCGTATGTATCTCGCAAAACTCAAAAATGGTATGTCCTAGATAGTTGAAATTTTGTACGTAGACTCTTAGTGGGATCTAGTTGTGCTCCTCTTTTTTTTGGTTGCATTGGGATGTTATTCCGGAGGTTTTTTACACCTTTAATGGGGAAAATCATTGTTAATTTCAATGCAAACTCAAGTGGTGCTATAATTTGGCAAACATTTGGCGATATATCGTCAAGCTTTTAGTCGCCAAATATTGTCGATAACTTGGCGACAGATGTGGCGGATTTTTTTTTTTTTTTTAAATCCGGTTTTAATTTGGCCATATTTAGAGAGTTAACTACTGAATCACATTAAAATCGCAAATATTCAAATATTGGTATACATATTCTGAATAAAATTTTTTTTTTTTTTTGCTGCACTTTGCAACAAACTTGGGATGAAAATATTTTAAGTGTTTCCACTCTAACTCCGAGGCACTTTTATCATTAAATTAGAGTAAAAGGGAGTCATGTGATGCACACATCAGCTCGTTTTTGTATAATAACACTGAACTACGCGGAGTTTTAAAAAGAGCAGAATGAATGTGCCCCTGATTGTGCCCTACCCCACACTGTAAAAAAATTCCGAAACGTTACTGGTCATTTCCGTGGAACGTTTCGTGATTTCAGAGGTTTTCACCTATTTCCCCAAAAAATCAAGTATCTTTGCAAAAACGTTTCCTGAATTCCTAAAAGATGCACGAATGCAGACCTTGCACTGGTGTGAAAAATATTTTTTGCTACCAGTTTAAACATTGACGGAGCGTGTTTATTAAGTGTATCGGCTTTAGATTGCTACGGCCCGTCCTGATTGACTAAGCTTCCAATGGGAGCAAATAAGTCACTGGATAGCTACAGCTTTGCGAGGCAGGAATTGCAGGCAAGGAATATGCTTGGTTCTTGCTTGTAATTTTCGCGTTGCTCGGCCGTGGTTGCTCTA
This sequence comes from Uloborus diversus, assembly GCF_026930045.1. Classification (NCBI taxonomy): domain Eukaryota; kingdom Metazoa; phylum Arthropoda; class Arachnida; order Araneae; family Uloboridae; genus Uloborus; species Uloborus diversus. Next base: position 136,327,444 of record NC_072738.1, read on the forward strand.
ATATTTCTGGAGCTTTCCTGGTAACTCAGGAAGGTTCTAATCAAATAAATTAAACCTGTTTAATTTTTCTAGAAGGTTAACGACTGGTTTTAATTGGGGAGATTTCTTAATATTTCAGGAAGGTTACTCACTTTTATCGGAAAACGTTCCTGGTTTTTGTAAGATACGTTACTGGATGAAATTGGGCACATCAGCTGCCTATTATTTTCCAGGAACGTTTCTGAATCGTTTTTACAGTGCAGAGTTTCTTAAATACTGTTCCATGGATTGAAGGGTTCCGAGGTGATCAATCCAGAGTTCCACGAACGTCTCAAACTTTACTTTTCCAGTTTTTTAGACACTTAAATCTAACAAGATAATGAGTTTTCAAAGCTTAAAAGAATACTCATTTTGTGTCTATAAAATTTGTTTTTCAAAATGCTTTTAAGTTTTTTTTTTTGTGTGTTATTTTTTAAATTACGCTTGTAATTAAAGAGTTTTATTTGAAATCATTTTCTTTTTTCACTGTAAATAAATAATTTTAAAATTATTACTTAAAACTATGCTACTTGCGAAAGAAGAGGAATTTTATGAAAAAAGTGATCATTTAAAAGTTTCCATTCATCAAAAAAATTAAGAAGCACTGCCCTACAACATTTTGCGCACTTTGCTAAAGTGGTTTTTACTTATAAATGCATGCATTAAGTACGGTTGAAATCGTACGAATACTGAAAAAGCTTATACTTAACTTTAATACAATAAAACAAAATAACTTATCAAGTTATAAGTTTCAACGTATAAAAACGGTGCCACCTAATTACTGTAGGAACAACTCTAGCATCCCCAGCTACAGTTCTGACCACTATGACCTATCACAACACAGATGATCACTTTTTCAATTCTTATAAACAACTAAATTCTTACATTCTTAATACATTCCGGGTTCATGTACAAAAAAAAAAAAAAAAGAAACCGTCTGGACATATCATTATATTGGGGGACTTTATCCTACTGGATTAATACACCTGTCTTGTACAAAATCTAAATGCTTTCAGTTGTAATGATTTTTGGAGAGGGGGGGGAGGCATAGTGTCATTTTTTTTAAAAATCATAAACAGGAGTTTTACTCTAGATAATAAGTACAAATAATATAAAAAGACAAAAACCTCAGTTTATCTTTTTTTCAAAATCATAAATAAAAATACTAGTATAACCAAAATGATTTTTCACATTTGGTGGGATTTTTATTTTAAATTTTCTTGCTCACAAAACCCTTCTTAGCAGAAACTTTGTAAGTTTTGTTTGTTTTACTCGGCAGTAATTTTGATAAAAGCTTTGAGAGTTTCATACATATTAGTTTTTACAACTTAAATGGAGTAAATATTCTTTGAGATTAAAATAGCGTTCTGGTTATGCTTTTGAAAAGCAATTGTAATTGAAATTTCAAAAGCTCAGCACTTTCTTTTATAACTTTTGCCCTTTTAAGCTGTTTTGATTATCAGCACGAAATAACTTTTTCCATTTAAATAATAAACCACTAAGTACACTTAAAGAGTAAAATATCTGATACTGTTTAAGTTTGTCATTTATCTGAGAGTAAGTGTTCATTCAAACTTTGAAAATATGATGTCAAACACATTTTTCATGCGAAAATAAGGCAAAAATTTGCATTCAGGATAAAACTGCTGAAGATGATAAAAAATCGTAACGAAATTCTTAAGAGATTTAACTCGAAAAAAAGAGTAAAATACATAATTCCGTTTATGACACAGAAAAAGTTCCTTTAAAGTATAAAATCTAAATTAATTTATCTATATTTGCTTTAGGTAATTAATCTTTTTTAAATATTAGCACTTTGGTTTATGACTAAAGTCAATATTAGGAGAAAATGAGAAAGTCAAGTGTAACACAGTAGATAGATGTAAATAAAATTTAAACAAGATTTGTCACGTCCTTATTGTTTATTTTTTGTTTTGTTGCGCATTTTGATCTAAAAGGCTGTTATGAGTAACAAATAGTGACGTCTCATTTTTGAGAAACAAAATTATGATTTAGTATTTGACCGCAGTCGAACTCGTTTATAACGAGTCCTGATTTAACGAGAAACCGGTTTTTGCGGGAAAATTATAAAGATTTCGTTGGTACAATGTTAAGTCTGTGGGAACTCTTTTAACGAGCAAGCCCCGCATAAAGCGAACTATAATTTTATTTTATTTTTTTGTAATTCATATTATTGACTTCCAATTCAGCTTATGCTCATCCTTTCTTGAAAAAAATTCTTTAACATTTCAAGTTAATGAAAAACTAGTGATGAATCAAAAATTCGGAGAATTAGGGATGGCGGCATTTTTTAAAAAAATTATGGAGCAGATATGCATTTGAAAATGACATATTTGTTAACAGGCAATGTTATCACTTACTTCCAAGATATTTTTCGACGACATTTATGCTCAAATTCAAACTACACTGTAAAAAAATTCCGAAGCGTTACTGGTTATTTCCGTGGAACCTTTCGGGATTCCAGAGGTTTTCACCTATTTCCCCGTAAAATAAAGTATTTTCGCAAAAAAGTTTCCTGAATTGCTAAAAGATGCACGGATGCAGACTTCTCACTGGTGTGAAAGATATTTTTTGCTACCAGTTTAAAGATTGACTGAGTGTGTTTATTAAGTGTATAGGCTTTAATTTGATTACGGCCCGTCCAGATTGACTAAGTTCCCAACGGGGGCAAATATGTCACTGGATAGCTGCAATCCTGCGAGGCAAGGAATATGCTTGGTTCGTGTTCGCAATTTTCGTGTAGCTTTGGCCATGGATGCTCCAATACTTCCTTAGAAAATCAAGGAAGTTCTATTCAAATAATTTAAGATTTTAGAAGGTTCACGACTGGCTTTAACAGGAGAGATTTTCCAATATTTCAGAAAGGTTACTGACTTTTATCGGAAAACGTTCCTGCTTTTTGCAAGATGTGTTACTGGTTGAAATTGGGCATATCAGCTGCCTATTATTTTCCAGGAACGTTTCTGAATCGTTTTTACAGTGTAATGCACATGACAAAAATAATTGATGCTATGGCAAATGTGAAGAATTTGCAGCTAAACTAACTTCAATATAATCACGGCTTTTGATATGCAGAAAAACTTGAAATTTTTTTTACAACCATTGGTGCAAATGGCGATATTTTTCTTGCCATGAGTGTTCCTCGAAAGCAGTGACACTTGAAAAAGATATAAAGCCAATTTGAATCAAATTAACCAAATTCTTTGGAGCTGTACGGAACAAAGAAAAACAACAAAACAAGTGTGCGTGCATGCACACATTTTTTCACGAACTCAGTTAGATTAACTCGTTTATAACGAGCAAATATCGTTGTTCCTTCGCGCTCGTTATGAACAAGCTCGACATTAGCTCTTCATTGTAAAAACGGTTTATTAAACGTTCCTTGAAAATAATGGGCAGCTGATGTGCCCGATTTCTTTCAAGTAACATATCTCGCAAAAACCAGGAACGTTTTCCGTTAAAATTCAGTGACCTTCCTGAAATTATCCTGGAAGCCTCCTTAAAAATTCAGAAATCTTCCCATTCAAAGCCATTCGTGTCTCTGGAAAATTAGAGCAAACTTAGGAAAGATGAATAAATACCTTTGTGCTGAACAGTAAAGTAAGACCAAACAACGTTAGAAGAAGCACAAATTTGTAAATTACAGCAGACACGTGTTTCGGCGTTACAGGGAACGCCTTTTTCAATGCAAAAAATAATGAGCTTATGGATGAAAAGACATCCGACAAAAGCCAAGAGCAGATAAGCGTGCAGCTTAAAAGATAAAAACAGCGGATTAGCCCAACACCAATGACAAAGTTATAAACCGATCAGGAACCAATAGGAATACAAGCAAAGGCCAAGAGCTTTCTCTTAGGTACGAACCCAGAAAGAAAGAATTCAATTGGACAAAGATTAAGCCGAAGCTTAAACAAAAAGCAAAGAAATTGTCAGTAACCGTGAACCGCAAGAAAGGAAAAGCTGAACGGAAAACCATGAAATAAAATAAACAGAAACAAAAAATATTCGAAAAAAGGAAAAATAAAGATAAATAGAAGAAAATTGGGGGGGGGGGGGCGGTGTCAATCAAGACAAAAAGGTAAAAATAAACAAAAGGAAGATCGATAATAGAAAAAGGGGGAGGGGGAAAGGACAGTATTAAAGATATGGGAGCCAAATGTTAGAAAAATATGGAAATGCACTAAGATCGTTAACTAAGTTAGAACTGTTCCTCAAAATATGAAAGGATTCCCAAAAGTCAAGATCTGACGAATTGGGGCATTTTTGGATAATCTGATAAGAGTTAAAATCAAAAGAGTGATTCGAATCCCAACAGTGTTGAGCAATACTAGACTTATTTAATTGCTGTTTTTTCACATAATTTTGATGCTCTTTCAAGCGAATTTTTAAAGCACGCCGAGTCATTCCAATATAGGCAAGTTTACAACTACAATTAATTCTATAAATTCCACAACAATTAAGAGGGTGAATAGGATCTTTAAGAGAAGAGAATGAAAGTTTATTAATAGGAGAGAACACCACCTGGAATTGGAAACGTTTTAGAATCTTAGCAACCTGATTGCATACAGATGGAAAGAATGGCAAAACAATCAAATTCTTTCTGATGAAGGTTCGGTTAAAACATTAGTTTGGGATTTATTTGAAATAAATGGAAATATTTATATATATTTCCATTTATTTCAAATTTATATTTTTATACATGGAATCAATCAAAGTTGGCGGATAGTCTCTATCAATTGTCACAGCTTTAAGATAATTAAGTTCCACTTTGAGAAGTTCCGACGAAGAACAAATATTAATTGCGCGATAAACAAAAGAATTGAAAGCAGAATATTTTTGATTTGGAGGATGAGACGATAGTCTATGAGGAGGTAAAGAAACAGCAAAAGGTTTGCGATAAACAGTAGTTTCAAAACCAATTTCAGTACGAGAAACAAGTACATCACGAAATGAAATGCAATTATTCCGTTCTTTCTCACAAGAAAACTGAATATGAGGATCAATGGAGTTTAAAATAGATAAAACCTCATCACTCTCAAACTGATTTTGGTTTATTAGAACAAAACAATCATCAACATACCGAACATAAAATTGAAACTGCAGTTTTTGGAACAGCTTAACCTCAAAATAATGCATTTAAATATCACTAATAATGGGGCTAAGTGGGTTTCCCATAGCTAGACCATCTTACATAATATAAAATTTCCCATTAAAAACAAAAGAACATTGCTTAAGACAAGTACGGGTAAGGAAAATTAAATCCTCAATTTCCGTATTGGTGAAATGAAATTCAGAAAGTCTTCTACGAAGGCATAACAATGAATCCTTGACGGGAACATTCGTAAATGAACAGTTAACATCAAAAGAAGCCATAAAAGAATTATTTGGAACGAAACTATGGATAGAGACTATCCGCCAACTTTGATTGATTCCATTTATAAAAAAGTTTCAAATAAATCCCAAACTAATGTTCTTAACCGAACCTTTATCAGAAAGAATTTGGTTGTTTTGCCATTCTTTCCATCTGTAAGCTATCAGGTTGCTAAGATTCTAAAACGTTTCCAATTCCAGGTGGTGTTCTCCCCTATTAATAAACTTTCATTCTCTTCTCTTAAAGATCCTATTCACCCTCTTAATTGTTGTGGAATTTATAGAATTAATTGTAGTTGTAAACTTGCCTATATTTGACAGACACGGCGTGCTTTAAAAATTCGCTTGAAAGAGCATCAAAATTATCTGAAAAAACAACAATTAAATAAGTCTAGTATTGCTCAACACTGTTGGGATTCGAAACACTCTTTTGATTTTAACTCTTATCAGATTATCCAAAAATGCCCCAATTCGTCAAATCTTGACTTTTGGGAATCCTTTCATATTTTGAGGAACAGTTCTAACTTAGTTAACGATCTTAGTTTATTTCCATATTTTTCTAACATTTGGCTCCCATATCTTTAATACTGTCCTTTCCCCATTCCCCCCTTTTTTTATTATCGATCTTCCTTTGTTTATTTTTACCTTTTTGTCTTGATTGACACCGCCCCCCCCCATTTTCTTCTATTTATCTTTATTTTTCCTTTTTTCGAATATTTTTTGTTTCTGTTTATTTTATTTCATGGTTTTCCGTTCAGCTTTTCCTTTCTTGCGGTTCACGGTTACTGACAATTTCTTTTCTTTTTGTTTAAGCTTCGGCTTAATCTTTGTCCAATTGAATTCTTTCTTTCTGGGTTCGTACCTAAGAGAAAGCTCTTGGCCTTTGCTTGTATTCCTATTGGTTCCTGATCGGTTTATAACTTTGTCATTGGTGTTAGGCTAATCCGCTGTTTTTATCTTTTAAGCTGCATGCTTATCTGCTCTTGGCTTTTGTCGGATGTCTTTTCATCCATAAACTCATTATTTTTTGCATTGAAAAAGGCGTTCCCTGTAACGCCGAAACACGTGTCTGCTGTAATTTACAAATTTGTGCTTCTTCTAACGTTGTTTTGTCTTACTTTATTAAACTTAGGAAAGTATAATATACTGGCTTGATGCCTTTCGGATTCATCTAGGAAATTCCAAACGCAGTATTGAAAACATGACCAAAGCTGAGACAGAACTGCAAGTAAGCATCAAGATTTTTACTCGCCTGCACTTTTTGCAAAGCTACGTAGTCCATGGGCTTATTCGCTCCCGTTGGGACCTTATTCAGTCTGGATGGGCCGTAATCGAACTGAAGCCTATGGCAGAATCAATGTCAATTCTACAAGGGTTGTAACGTGATGGTCTCAGATTTTTTTGAATTTAACATCTGTTAAAATTCATAAAAAATTAAGAAATACTTTTTTTTGTTTTTTCCAAAAAAAATTCCTGGGCCGAGATACAGGCCGCCAAAGATGACGGTCCTGTCATGATTTCTCACTTGGGATTTTCGTTAAAATCTTTAAAGTACATTATCTCAGGAACGGTAGAATATATTTTGTTGCGGTTTGTTTTATTTAAAAGGATATTTTTTCTTGTTTGAAAACATATGCAACATTTTGAAATATGTGCTTTAGTTTTTTTTCCACAGTCTTTTGAAAAAAAAAGTTTAAAATAATGTTTTTGATTTTTCTCAAATATGTCAGTTTCGAAATTTTTCATTTTTTTAGTTTATTAGTACCATTGAGCACTACGTTCCCTGAAAAGGATAGCTTCCACTTTTTCGTTTACTAGATTTTGGATGCTTTGAAAAAATGAAGGTTTTAAAGGAATTCTTTACGTAATTGCAGACCTGAAAATTCAAATTTTTCCAATAAATTGTAAAATATCAATGTGAAAAGTTTTTTTTTTTTTTTTTTTTTTTTTTTTTTTTGCACAGTTTTATCATGCAATGTTTTAATAGGTATTTTGACTCATCTATTTTCTTACTCCATTTTCATGACGAAGAACAACGAGTTGAAGTAAATAATTGACTTTTGTTTGACGTTTTGCCTACCTATTCTTTGCTTCTTTCCTCTTAACCACTTTACCATCGTATATAATTAATTTTGCGGGTTCCTTTGGTTTAGATTTATTGCATTATTTCAACTGAGTTCTAGAGTTTCTTTATTTCTTTTTTCAAAAACAAATGTACTTGCCTTTCCTACATATAAAATTTTTATGGTGGTTTTTAAACTTTCAATGATTTTTTTTCTTTTTCTTTTCTTTTTTTTTTTGATTTTACTGTTTTTACTGTCTTGTCTTTCCACTTACCCACCAAGTAAGTGACTACTGTCGTTGAGTGCCTGTATTTGTGATGTGCCAATTTGTTGATAATAACAATAATAATAATATAAAAACGATTTATAAAAATGGAAATACTAAAAACAAGTAAAACACCCAATACTTGGAACAAGTTATAAGTTTTATCCTGCGAAAATCAATGAACAAAAATAGAGTGAGGGTGAAACTATACAACATAAATATCATTTTATAAAAACGTACATTTCTGAACCCTATATAACAGAAAATTTCATTTCGCTTTCAGCTCCCGACGTTTAGTAAAGAGCTTTGAGATTTTCGGTTGTAAAGGAACGTGCATAATTATCTTCCTAAATTATTTTTGACGTACATAAAATTTACTTTAAAATTGATTTACACCATGCGCTTTTCACAAAAGGTCATTTTAAATTTTTAAGAGACTTAAAATAAATCATAAGTTCTTCGTTCTTTACAATAAAAAATATAATTCACTCCCTCTCACTGTCAAGAAAATTGTTTTGTTTTAGTTATTTAAAGAAAAAAGGGGGGTGGGAGTCTTTTTACAAAGTTACAGTATGACAATTTTAATCTTGTTTTAAAAAAGGACAAACTTTAAAAAAACCTTTAACATTTTTCAGTTTCATTGTTTTCTCCTTTTCAATTTTTTGATTTGCATCTAAAAGGATTAACTTCTACTATAAAAAAATCATAAGAATGTTTTTCTCCACATCATAATCATTTCCAAATTAAATAAATAAATAAATGAATAAAACGAACAGATGAGTTACTTAACAGGAATTGCTTATAAAACTGCTTTTAAGTTTACAAATGAAAAAAAAAAATGTTTGCAAGATAATGATTTATTATAAAATTTTAACGAGTAAATAAGCAAATAGGACTACGGCGTTGCCAGTTAGGTTTGCCTCAGCAAATTGTTTCGCAAATTTTAACCTACCGAAGATTTTGTAATTAAAATTTTCGGGCGGAAGTGATTTTACTGAAAACTTTTTGAATATCTTTACACTACGTTAAAATGAAACTGTGTCCAACTACGTCTGGTTTTATACTACATAAATTCTTTCAATCAAGGAAAAACTTGAACAATTCAATGTCTTTATCTTCTTCAACTACCAGAAAATGATCGTTTCCCCTAACTACCCAATGGTGCAATAACCTTTTTCGTAATACCGTCGTTAACTTATATTTAAAGCCTTTTTTTCATTTCATAAAAACTGTATCTAGCCTTTTAACTTGCAACGCATTGTATTCTGGTTCGATTTTTTTCTTGTTATTCTGGGTTAACAAAAAAGAAACAACGTATTTTTTAAATCTGCTTTCTAGTCAAATATAAGAAATTCCGTTAAAATGTAATTTTAGTGGAACATAAAACTTGTAGGTATTTGGCAACTACTGATTCTGCAGATTGACACTATATTTTCTAGGAAAACAGAAATTCCATTTGGCTGTCTTCCAAAATGAACCAGACTTTTAAGCCCCTTAATATTGTATTTACTTCGAAATGGCGTACATTATTCTTCTGGGAGACATTAACTATTTTTCTAATACTCTACTGCTTAAAATGAAATGGTTATTTTATGGATCTAACTGATACCAATTTTTGTGTTACCTTTTTTCGGAAATGTGAAATGTTGCGTAGTTATATGTTAAGGAAATTATTGAAATCGCGAAAAAAATTTCACTCAAAAATCGATCTTAACTTCCATTTTGCTCATCCCCGAATGAGAATTTTGAGGGGTTTTTTTTTTTTTTTTTTTGACTCGACCACACGTGGATAAGTGCCTAAGAACGTATAGACACGCGAAATATCCATTTTGACGATTCCCGAGTTGATTACAACGAGTTTTCTCGTGACGTCTGTATGTACGTATGTTTGTGCATATGTATGTATGTATGTGCGTTGGTATGTCGTATAACTCAAGAACAGTATGTCCTAAAAAGTTGAAATTTGGTACGTAGACCCCTAGTGGGGTCTAGTTGTGCACATCCCCTTTTGGATGCATTCGGGTGTTTTTAAGGGGGTCTTTTGCTCCTTTTTGGGGGAAAATCATTGTTAATTTCGATGTGGTGTTACAATTTGGCGGACACTTGGCGATATATCGCCAGTCGTTTGGTCGCCAAGTTTTGTTGTCAGCTTGGCGGCAAATTTTAGGATTTTTTTTTTTTAATCTGATTTTAATTCGGCCACTGTTGGCTATATTTAGAGAGTAAACTATTGAATCTGATTAAAATTACCAATAATGTGAAAATGACATTAAATTGGAGTAAAAGGAAGTCATGTGATGCACACATCAGCTTTTCTTGCACTCTCAAGATGAAGATTGGAAGCAAAATGCTCAAAGTTTGTTTCCTTATGAATACCTTGTATTTGTGAGTTGATCTCTTTTATATTAGCTCTAAATATTTACTTTCTATTTAATGAGAAATGTAAAACTTAAGAAATTGATTTGACCCTTTTTATCTTTGTTACAAATGGTAATGTACCAAAACAAACTGTAGAATCCAAGCTGTATCAAAAGCATGTTTCTGGAATAATGCCAGGGGGGAGGAGGGGGATCTTCAAAGAAATACGAAATAAAACTATTATGAAGAAAATCTGCAGGCGCTTTGGAAATCCATTACGCTGTGTTCCATTTCGTTGTGTTAATAGCTAGCAAGAGTCTGAAGTGGACAGATAACTCTTTGTCTGAAATTGAATAAAGATTCTTTCTAGACAGATTAAAAATGTCTACTGAACGGATAAGTCTCAATGTACTTAAAAGGACTTTATCTTTCTGAACGGTGTACATGAGTTTTGAAGACGTTTTATATTGAAAATGAAGGACGTTAAGTCATTATTATACTGTTATTAGACCGGTATATCTGTTTGTTATTTAAAATTAACTTTGACATTATTAAAACACTGAGATAATGTGTACTGAAATACTTTTAAGTTATGTACCAGGCGATCAGAAAATGATCAGAAAATGAGGATTCATTTTTAAAAATAATAATACACAGAATAATGTATATAGATAGATATAAATTGACACACACGCAGCATGGCATTTATGTAGGATGGCGTTCCGTCCCATAACCATTTGGTGATGATCGCGTGCTGAGCCGCCGCTTTCGTCATACTTTGCCTCCCATGTCCCAGATTTACTCCGTGTGGTTATTGGCTCTGAGGACACTTGAAATCAACAGTCTACCGCGATTGATCAATGCCAGTAGCGATGATAAAGGATAACATCCAAAGCCAATGTCTCAAATTATTTTTCTCTGATTACAATAAAATCCCATGTTTGTGCAAGTCATAGCAAAGTCATTATTATTATTTGTCAAATGTATATTCATTTTCTGATCACACAATGCTTCAAAATAATGCAAGAGATTCTTTGAAATTATTTCAAAAAATGTTTTTAAACATTTCAAATAGCAGTGAACTGTAAACAAATACATTTTGTTAAAAGGAATGATTTAGCGTATATTAGAGGGTAATCTCAGCGAAAAGTGCAATTCATATAAACGGTATGAGATCTTAAAATTACATTAATTTAATAATATTTCATTGAACTGCACATACAGGATGTCCTGAAAAAGATTGACTGATTTTAGAAATTTACTGCAGCACTGTAAAAAAATTCCGAAACGTTACTGGTTATTTCCGTGGAACGTCTCTCGATTTCACACGTTTTCACCTATTTCCCCGTAAAAACAAGTATCTTCACAAAAAAGTTTCCTGAATCGCTACAAGTTGCACGCATGCAGACTTTTTACTGTTGTAGAGAATATTTTTAGCAATCAGTTTAAAGACTGAATGAGCGTGTTTTTAAGTGTATCGGCCTAAGGTTGCTTACGGCTTGTCCAGGTTGACTAAACTTCCAATGAGAGCGAAAAAGTCAATGGATAGCTACAGCTTTGCAAGGCAGAAATTGCAGGCAAGAGATATGCTTGGTTCCTTCTTGAATAGTTTTGACCGTGGTCGTTCTGATTTTTATGGAGCCTTCTTGATAAATTAGGAAGGTTGTAATCAGTTACACTGAACCTACTTAATTTTTCTAGATGATTCTAGAGACATGACTGGCTTTTACAGGGGAGATTTCGCAGTTCTTCAGAAAGTTTCAAGGTTAATTTCAGAGAGGTTACTGACTTTTAGCGGAAAACGTTCTTGGTTTTTCCAAGATATGTTATTGGAAGAAATTGGGCACATCCGCTGCCTATTATTTTCCAGGAACGTTTCTGAATCGTTTTTATGGTGAGGAAAACGGTAAATGAATAAAAAAAATTTTTTTTTAAAGAAATTCATGTGGTGGGCTCCCTGTTAATTTCCCCCCCTGAATTTCAAATTTTAGTTGAAAATGTTTGAAATAAATGGCGCTGCAGATAGTAAGACCGTAAATCAAAAATAAGATAGAAAATTACACCATAATATTTCAAAAAAAAAAAGAACAAAAGAACAAAACAATATTTTCAAACAATCGTCGGCTGTGTTCCCATGTCGCAATCGGAGGACAAATCGGTGAATTTCAATTCATCTTTTTTGACTTACCGGCTTGCTATGTGCAGCGCCATCTATTGAAACATTTTTTAACTAAAATTTGGAACTCTGAGGGAAAAAATTTAGCGCCCACCACAGGAATTGTCTGCAAGAATTTCTTTTTTATCATTAACCGTTCTCCTGTTATCAATTTTTGAAAAGAGCCAGTTTTTTCCAGGACACCCTGTAGAAGTACTTTGTTATGCTTGTACTAAGACACCTTTTGAGAAAAATTAGAAGGAAATACTTTATAATATTAAAATTAATTAACAGAGCTTATTGAAAGACAAACCTTGTACGAAATATCCCACTTATGCCAAAACGCCAGCTTTTCCTCTTTGAGGAAATGCTGTTAATGAAGTGCTTTTGATTAAAAACAAGTTATTTCTATAACCAGTCCTTATTAGCAAGACATTTTTTTAACATGTAAAACAATTACACGTGCAGTTCACTTTTGTGTAGATTGAACGCTTGGCAACGTCTCGATGAGTTGAACAAACTAAAGAGGTAAATTCTTAAATGTTATTATTATATTTTTATTTCTAAAGGCAGGATTATAAGACAACTACAGATACAGAAAACCGCCTGGAGAAAGCAATTAGACAAATAAACGAATATATAAAAATATGTAAAGCAGCTGTAGCAATAGTCTTTGAATTTGGAAGGCCCCTGGCCTCCTAGGAGCAAGCCACAACAGAGTGCTTGGAGAGAACTGAGAAAGGAAGAGATGGTTAACATCCATGGTCAGTCCCAGATCACTAAGATTGAAGAAAAGACTGGAGAAAATGTTGTTACAAGTCTGACACGCTTCAAGAAATTCTTTAAATGATGACACAGTTTTCCTGAAAACACTAGAAATTTACTTACAAATTTGTACAACTAAGTCATTGCCATCTTCTAAAATATTGATAAACATTAGGCAAACAACATAAATTACCGTAAACTCAACGGTGACACGTATTTACATCCAAATGCGAAAAATGACTGTCCGAACCGAACGAAGATTTTGCCTTATCAGAGCAAAAGCCCTCCTAACACAAATGGCTGACGGTCGGAACTAAACTAGACTGCACATTGAAGCGCTCCCCCTCCCCCCACCCTTCGTTCATATTTCCTATTCAGGTACATCTAAGTATTTTACATTCAGAGATATTCTAATTTATAGAGGTTACAGAGTTTATACATTCACTATTTGCACTGTACTTTTCACTATTTGCATGTTAATGATCGGAATGTCGCCAAGCTTAACGACATTTGACGTCTAAGTAAGTAGCCAAAAAATGATGCTAACTTGACGATCTCTCTAAAAACTCTCGCCAATTCTAGAAACACAACGTATTACAATAAATTAAGCATGTATACACCTAAAAATAATTACTATTTACAAATCTTAATAAAAATATAATAATAATGAATATGCATAATAATAATGAAATACAATAATATGAAAAATTATGCAGATGTTTTGGGAGACAGACACCGATATTGACAAACTTAAACTCGGCCAGCATTTTATGTCTGGGCCATTTTGTAACTGACCAAATCAAAAGACAAAATCCTTAAAAAAAATTTAAAAAGGTATTTTGTGATTCATAAAAGTTTCTTTTTTTTTTAAATATGAAGAAATATCCCTCTTACATCGAGTTTTCTAAGCTTTTCTTGCATATAAAAGAAAATTATTCTTACATAAAACAAGGACATTTTCCTATTGTGAAATTTTGCAAATATATATATCACATATCCAAGATATTTCTTCAAATTATATTTTCTGTCCATGCACAGCTTCTATCAGAAATAAAAACTTCAACCGGAATAATTTAAAATAAGTCAACAATCTCCGTTAAGCAATAAATAAATACCTTTGCGCCGAAAATACACTGTAAAAACAATTTAGAAACGTTCCTGGAAAATAATAGGCAGCTGATGTGCCCAGCTTCTTTTTAAGCTTTGGCTCTGGTAAGAAAATTAAAGCATAATGTAAGCGAAAATATAAGTAACAGGTTTAAGATTTCAGACTTCAATCGAACTGTTTTTTGTTCAGAAAAAAATATTAAATCGTATATAGAAATATATATTCTTCTAATGAGTTTTTGACTCTTTGTACAAATAAAAAAAATAATTCCTCAGTTTGAAGGGTAAAATATATATTTTTTCTTCTTTTTGCAAAAAACAAATAGCTTATCACATTTTTACTACATTCTAAAAGCTACGCTTAAAAAAGAGCATACTTCAATTTATTTTGTATTTTAACCGTGCTGTTAAATGATGAACACGTGCTGCTATCTAAGTCATAACGGTTCAAGCAGCCTGCGGTAACAAATTGTAAAAATTTTCAAAAACAAAAACATTTTTCTTAAATATATTATCTTATATATTATTCCCCTCTCATTTTAAAACTTATCAGACTGGCTAACAACGAAAAATAGACTTACGGTCGAAAAATCAAGTTTTCGAAAACGCCCCTTGCTGTTTCAAAACCTTGATGCAGCCTATAGTTCTTATGCATTTTTTTAAAGCAAAGTTCTCATGCAGTTTTCCATTTTTTTACGTCGCTTTCGGCAAAAAAAAAAAAAAAAGCCTGTGTGTGCGTGTTCACATTTTAATAAAGCTTAAGAGCCCTGGACTTAGTTGTTCGGTTAAATTGATAAGTTTTTTTCGGTAGAGCATTCGGCTATAAACTATCTGAACTTCGGGCAAGCTTGGGCTGTCCGACATAATATCAAATTTATATTAGTATTACGCAATACATGTACTCATAACATACACACGTAATAAAATAAATGCAGTGGGAATGCTACTTGGTGTTTCGACTCCTTTATACAGGCTACAGTTATTATTCGGATAAGTTGACTGTTAATCGAAGGGTGTTCTTCCTTTTTTTTTTAAGCTTTGACTACATCCAGATCACTCAGCATGACGTAAGAATAAAAAAGTATTAGATTTACCTAAAGGAAATCCTTTTTGTGCAGAAAAACATTTTCGTTGTATGCTGAAATGTAGATATTTCT
This sequence comes from Uloborus diversus, assembly GCF_026930045.1. Lineage (NCBI taxonomy): Eukaryota > Metazoa > Arthropoda > Arachnida > Araneae > Uloboridae > Uloborus > Uloborus diversus. The sequence goes on from NC_072738.1 coordinate 136,342,723, forward strand.
AACAGCAGTGTTCGACATTTTGTACAAATGAAAAAATACTACGCCAAATTAAAACTACGAGTTTCATCCAGTAACCCTTTAATTTTTTATTCGCGCGAATACGATATAAAACATTAAAATTATTATCAACTTCATTAGCAAGAAATCATTTTCTACTCCTCTGCTTTCTGCTGAAAAAAAAAATTCATTTTGTCTACGTTCGAAAAATTACACTTAAAAAACGGACTCAGTTCAAGTGGTTTTGGTTTTGAATTTTAAGTGTTCGATTAAAAGAAAAACATGTACGGGCATTTAAGCCGTAACGGTTAAAGCAACCTTCTACGTTAAATAGTTCAATATTCAAAGATAAAAACACTTATTTTCATTCTAATTTATTACTTCTCTAGAATGTTTGTTTCAATCGCTACGTGAGGTCTTCGTCATTCTTCAATCAAATTCCATGCTTTACGAATAATTTTAAATCGTATCATAATGGTTAATGAAAAAATATAGAAGCATGTTCTTCTTATTATTATTGTTTTTTTTTTTTTTTGGCAAAAAGCTTTTTTGCTGTTTTTTACTACGCATTCCTTCAATGAATAGCTTTCGAAAAGGATTGCACAATTGCTAGGTTTGTTGGGGGTCAGGCTGTTAATCAGAATGGCGCCAATTCAAATCCGTGCCAATAAATATCTCTTTAATGTTTCTTTTTTTTTCCCGTCAGATGCTCATATGGGCAGGACTGTATTTGCCACAACCTCTTTTTTCACATGCACAATTATTGCTTTTTCACGAGTCACTACTCAGCCACACTTTTAATGATATTTATGTTTGCATTGAAAATATGTACGACCAAAAGGTGAGCGATGATCAAATTATCACAACGTTGTATTTAACGAGGTTTTGTTACTGATGTCTTCAAATTACATGTCTTCTCTTCTGCGCTTACTTTTTTTTGGTTCTTCTTCATAATTTTCTTATTTTGAAATTTTTAAAGAGCGAAATGCCTTATGAAACGATTCGAAGCACAGTGCGGAGTTCCGCACTGGTCGACTAGTAATTCATAATTCAGGAAAACAGAAATATATTGGAAAACAACAAAAAGTTAAAAAAATAATTTGAGTTCTGAAATTTTGAATTCAAATTATGATTATCACAATCACGATAGGACCCTACTTATTGGAGTCATTGCTTCTAGAAACGGCTCCTGTCCCCCCAAGCCTGCCTCTCCTCTTGGGCGGTTACGTGTGTAAGTTGTGTGTGTGTGTGTGTGCAGGTGAGCGGGCGTGCATATGTAGGCTTGTGTGTGTGCGTAGACCTGTGTGTATGCACTTAAGAGTGTGTGTATGTGTGTCGTGGCTTGTGTGTGAGCATGTTTGTATGAGCGTGTGTGTGTGTGTGTGTAGGAGGACATGGGGGACGCCAGTGACCAGGAGAAGCGGATTCCGGGACACAGTGCTCAGGACCAGAGGAGCCGGTGGGCGCTGGTGCTGCAGAGGCATCTGGTCCAAGCTGAAAAAGGAACCACAACGCCAAGAACCGTTAAATGAGAACAATAAGCAATCGGGATTAATCAACAAGTACAAAACATGAAATGGAAACGTAAAGACAGAAAAACGTACTATATAAAGAAAGATATTACAAGAACCACCTACAACACTACGGATAAAAAAATATGAGATCAAAGAATAGGCCGAAAAAAAGACTACCAATTAATGAATGGATGCCACACTGCAGAAAAATACGGAATGACTTTAAAATCGTTAACTAGATTAGAATAATTCTTTAGGATGTGGAAAGACTCCCAAAAATCAAGATCTGATGAATTTGGGCATTTTTGGATATTTTTAAATGACTAGTCGACCCGTGCGGAACTCCGCACTGTGCTTCGAATCGTTTCATAAGGTATTTCGCCCTTTAAGAATTTCAAAGTAAGAACATTATGAAGAAGAACCGAAAAAAAAGTAAGCGCAGAAGAGAAGGCATGCAAGTTAAAGACATCAGTAACAAAACCTCGTTAAATACAACGTTGTGATAATTTGATCATCGCTCACCTTTTGGTCGTACATATTTTCAATTCAAACATAAATATCATTAAAAGTGTGGCTGAGTAGTGACTCGTGAAAAAGCAATAATTGTGCATGTAAAAAAACAGGTTGTGGCAAATACAGTCCTGCCCATGTGAGCATCTGACAGGAAAAAAAGAAACATTAAAGAGATATTTATTAGCACGGATTCGAATTGGCGCCATTCTGATTAACAGCCCGACACCCCAACAAACCCAGCAATTGCGCCTTCCCTTTCGAAAGCTATTCATTGAAGGAATGCGTAGTAAAAAACAGTGAAAAAGCTTTTTGCCAAAAAAAAATATTAATAATAATAAGATCATGCTTCTATGTTTTGTCATTAACCAGCATGATACGATTTAAAATTATTCGCATAGCATGGAATTTGATTAAAGAATGACAAAAATCTCACGTAGCAATTGAAACGAATATTCTAGAAAAGTAATAACAGATTGAAAATAAGTGTTTTTATCTTTGAATATTGAACTATTTCACATAGAAGGTTGCTTTAACCGTTACGGCATAAATGCCTGCACATGTTTCTCTTTTAATTGAACACTTAAAATTCAAAACCAAAACCAGTTGAACTGAGTCCGTTTTTTAAGTGTAATTTTTCGAACGTAGACAAAATGTTTTTTTTTTCAGCAGAAAGCAGAGGAGTAGAAGATGATTTCTTGCTAATGAAGTTGATAATAATTTTAATATCGTATTCGAGCGAATAAAAAATTAAAGGTTTACTGGTTGAAACTCGTAGTTTTAATTTGGCGTAGTATTTTTTCATTTGTACAAAAGGTTGAACACTGCTATTAGAATCATCTACATTTCAGCATACAATAAAAATGTTTTTCTGCACAAAAAAGATTTCCTTTAGGTAAATCTAATACTTTTTTATGCTTGCATTATGCTGAGTGGTCTGGATGTAGTCAAAGCTTAAAAAAAAGGAAGAACACCCTTCGATTAACAGTCAACTTATCCGAATGATAACTGTAGCCTGCATAAAGGAGTCGAAACACCGAGTAGCATTCCTACTGCATTTATTTTATTACGTTTGTATGTTATGAGTACATGTAATGCGTAATACAAATATAAATTTCATATTATATCGGACAGCCCAAACTTGCCCGAAGTTTAGATAGTTTATAGCCGAACGCTCTACCGAAAAAAGATTATCAATTTAACCGAACAACTAAGTCCAGTGCTTTTAAGCTTTATTAAAATATGAACACACACACACAGGCTTTTTTTTTTTTTTTTTTTTTTGCCGAAAGCGACGTAAAAAATGGAAAACTGCATTAGAACTTTGCTTTTAAAAAATGCATAAGAACTACAGGCTGCATCGAGGTTTTGAAACAGCAAGGGGCGTTTTCAAAAACTTGATTTTTCGACCGTAAGTCTATTTTTCTTCATTAGCCTGCCTGATAAGTTTTAAAATGAGAAGGGAATAATATATAAGATAAGATATTGAAGAAACATTTTTTAATTCTTGAAAATTTTTACAATTTGTTACCGCAGGCTGCTTGAACCGTTATGACTTAGATGGCAGCACGTGTTCATCGGTTAACAGCACGGTTAAAATACAAAATACATTGAACTATGCTCTTTTTAAGTGTTGCTTTTCGAATGTAATAAAAATGTGATAAAGGAATTGTTTTTTTTTTTTTTTTTTTTTGCAAAAAGAAGAAAAAATATATATTTTACCCTTCAAATTGAGGTAGTGATTTTTTTATTTGTACAAAGAGTCAAAAACTCATTAGAAGAATATATATTTCAATATACGATTTATTATTATTTTTCTCTGAACAAAAAACAATTCTATTTTAGTCTGAAATCTTAAACCTGTTACTTACATTTTCGCTTACATTATGCTTTAATTTTCTTACCAGAGCCAAAGCTTAAAAAGAAAAAAACGTACAATTCAGAAGTAATTTAGCACAAAGTCACTTCACGTTTTCATATCAGCAAGGAGCGGTTCCTTCTCTTTTATTCTATTCCTTCATAGTTGTTATTCACTTAGTTAAGTGTTCATGTAATGCACGATATTTCTCTAATTTTTTGTTGCAGATTGTCCGGACGTGGGCCCGAACACGCATTCTCCTGGTTATGAAGAGAACGCTTTGCCGATCAAGCCATTCAGCTCTGTCGGTCGAAGCGCAAATTAAAGTTATAAGTTTAACCGAAAACCTCATTCTGGTTCTTTAAAACAGGTTTTTCGGCTGAAAAAAACAATTTTTAGACCGTGGGTCTATTTTTCGTCAGTAGCCAGCACCATAAGCTTTAAAATAAGGCGTAAATCAAAGAAATTGATCAAGAATTGAGGAAAATCTGGCGTAGAAACCAAAAACAGGCTACAGAAATAATATATAAGGATTGGAAATCAAAGGAGTGATTTGAGTCCTAGGGGTGTTGAACAGTACTAGACTTATTGAACTGTTGTTTTTTCACATAATGTTTATGTTCTTTTCAACGAAATTTCAAAGAACGGCGAGTCTGTCCAATATAGGCAAGACCGCAAATGTAATCAATTCTATAAACTCCACAATCGTTAAGAGCATCAATAGAATCCTTTAAGAGACGAGAACGAAAGTATATTAATTGTTGAAAACACAACCTGGAATTGGAAACGTTTAAGTATCTTAGCGACCTGGAAACTAACAGAAGGAAAAAATGGTAAAGGGATCAAATTCGTAGTGATGTAAGTTCTTTTTCGAACATTACTTTGGGATCCTTTAAAAACTTTTTTATAAATGGAATCAATCAAAGTGGGCGGATAGCCTCTATCAATTGCCACAGCTCTAAGATAGTTATGTTCTGCATTAAGAAGTTCCTCTGAATAACAAATCTTTAAAGCACGATTAACAAGAGCATTAAAAGCAGAACAGTTTTGATTAGGTGGATGAGACGATACTCTGTGAGGAGATAAAGAAGCAGCAAAAGGTTTGCGATAAACATTAGTTTCAAAACCAGACTCAGTTCGAGAAACGAGAACATCGAGAATAGAAAGGCAGTTATTTTGTTTTAGTTCGTACGAGAAATGAATATGAGGATATTCGATTCTAAGCTTATTTGAAAAACATTCTGTGAATTTAAGAAATATCTTCTCTGGTTAGTAGGAAATATAAACAAAAAGGGTAACTTAACTCCAGTGCGTATGAAAAGTGAATGATTTCTGTTTCGGTTATCATTCCTATTCGGAGTTGGGATTTGAATTTTATGACTTTCTAGAAATACTTGTATATCTGCGGACGCTTAAGTTTGCGTGTGCTAGCAAAATATTCTATTTCGTAAAATCAGTGATCCGTTAATTTTTATTGCAGTTTAGTGCATGAAATATTCGGACGGAGACGAAAGTGCATTTTAAAACTTTTTTGCTTCGTCTCATAGAGTATTTCGAAGTTGCCTAGAATTTTGAGAGCAAGTTATGTTTATAGTAAAATTTTGTTGTTCAGTTTGCCTTTTCTTTTTTAAAAAATGTTTTTTACTTTCCTTAGGGAAATGTAATTAGTGAATTTTTATTAACAGTAATTTTACCATAGGAGTATGTTCATTATTTAAAAACATTCATTTACTTACAAAACGTGCATACGTTAGTTGTGTGTGTAATTCAACTATGTGATTGTATTAAAGATACTTTTTAAAGTAGCTATACTCTAATATTTAGCATTTGTCTTAAGTATAAATAAAGGAAAATAGCTTGTTTGTTTTAAATTTCGATAAACTGTTCATTATGTGATTCCAAAAATATTTTTAAAAAATCACCGTGTTGTCCGTAATTTAGAATCATATATAAACTAAGCAGAAATCATGACTTGTATCCAGTACCCTGTTCGAAAACAAAGACGTCCCCATTACAAAGCAACATACTATTATAACTTTGATGATATTTTCTTTATACAGTCATTTTTTTCATATAGTAGACCTTTAAAAATATATTTCAGAACAGATGTTTCCTGTGCTGGACGCTTTTTTTATCCAATTCGGCATTGACTATGTATATTCAAATAACTTTCTGATATGTAAGTTTTGGACATCGTTATTTAGGTTGTTTCAGCAATTGGTTCTTTTTTTTTTTGAATTATTAAGATTTCTCAGTGACGCATTATTATTACTATAATTTATTCTTTTTTTTTTTTTTTTGAAAACTCATCAAAACAGAAACAAATAACAAAATGAAACAACACTCTTACTAAATAAAATCAAAAATACAAAGCCGAAAAAGTTGAAAGGCTAGTTGGGTAACCGCCTTGGACTTCTAAAGTATCTTTTCATGAGCATGTTTTGGACAACGCCCCTTTAATACTAAATGCCTGTCGCTTTCTTGCTTTTAACATAGAGCAAGTGAATTTTGGTACACCTGCCACTGCTATCTATCAGAATGTATTAGAAATTAATAGCGAAGAACACAATTGGTTAATTTCTAAATTTAAATTTTGAGAGCTACCAATTAACAGTTTGATTTGAATTGTTTGGATTTATCGCCATTGCAACGCCATCCTTGTATTGCCGCCAGGTAGCGTTGAAAGATGTCCGGAAGTCAGACGTTTGACGATAGTACACTTTTTGAGGCAAATGCGTTAGGCATTTAGTTAATGCTAAATGCCGAACCGCATTTAGCGTTGAAAACTACTATTGCACGTTGAAAACTTCTATTCAGAGTCCAAATTAGTACATGAAAAAGGCATGAAAAGGCATTAAGGGGGCATTGGTTTTGGAGCGAAAAACACATGTTCGATGTTTTCTGTTTTACTAGAGTAAATTTGATTTACTCATCTAAAAAAAATAACTTAAAAACGTTGAAAGAAAAAAAAAAACGTTTAAAGTTATAGATTAATTTCTATAACCTTGAGGAAGAAAATCGCAACTAAACTTTTGTCTGTTTGTTCCAGGAATCACCCCTGTCTGTTAACATATGAGGCAGTGAGAAGAAAAGGGATGTAAGTGGATATTTTTAAGTTTTGAGTAAAACACGTTTAAAGATAACATTCTAGGTAGACTTTCATTGAAAAGTTTTTCTAAGTCATGTTGTATAGCAGCACCGACCAGGGCTACTAGTACTATCTCTTGCCCTAAAACAGAGGAGACGTTCACCTACCATTTGTACTGGTTATCTCCATTTTTTAAATTTTCCACTTACATCCCTTTGCTTCTCACTGCCTCATATTGTATTTAAAACTTTTTTTTATAATCTACGTACTTTCACAATAACATATTGAATTACCAAAACGCTCCTAAAGCATTTGCTTGAAATTCAAAGCAGTTATTATATTGTATTTTTAGTGTTCTTACTTCATAATTAAATTTAAATATAAAAGTAGAAACAAAAGAATAAATAAAAGCAAAAAAGCAAAGAAAATCTGATTTCTAGTGCTGCACTTGTCCAATTTAAACACGTTGAAAACTACTATTCAGAGACCAAATTAGTACATGAAAAAGGCATGAAAAGTAATCGCTTGTGTTGAAGACTTACAAAGTAAAATATATGTTTAAAGAATCAAAAAGGAAATAAAAGGACCGACCAACAATGAAAGAGCAATTTACTCACTTTCCAGCGCTTTAAACCTTTAAGAGCCAGTAAGAATTTGCTCCAATAGCTTGTGAGTCTTTGAAATCGCATCTTAAATTGATGAAAATGTATTCCCTGGTTCAATTAGGCCTAGTTGTAGGTAGTCTAATGGTTCTTCTTTTTTTCTTTCTAGGAAAATAAGAGAGCATGTTGCTAATTTTTGGATGCTGTTTTTATAGCTTTCAAAAAGAACATTTTTTACGGATAAAAATTTTGGTAACATATGCATACATTTGGTAATATATGCAGGTAATTATCATAATAATGGAAACACTGAGACAAGAGTGGTGTTGGGATTCGCTACTCTGCCTTAAATGTTCTGTTAATAAAGGTGCCTTCTGACTGTAATCACTCACACTGGTGAACCCAGAAGGTGATTGTGTATTGTGGTCACTTTTGCTGCTGTCGTTCGTTTTTTAGACATTACAATCCGCTTCAATACCCGTCGGTTTCTTTCACTGAGCTTCTTTTTCCATCTACTATTTTGCTTTGCCGGGCTTGTCTTGCCGTGCTGTGCGTATGCTGTCATGACTTTAGATACTGTACCTCTAGAAACGCCAAAAAAGTTGAGATGTTTCAGTTACACTTGCTCCAGCTAGACATGCTCCAACAATTTGGCCTCTTTTAAAATTTAAGAGGTCCGACATTTTACGTGCTTGAAAAAAATTCAAGACTTCCAGAACTTCAATTAAGTCACCATATACTACCTGAATATGTACATTGCTACTTATAAAAAAAAACCCAGACATCTAGTGTTATTCTTTATTACTTACGAATTACAGTCAAAAATGCCACTTTTATTCACAGGTGTTTCCATTATTTTGATAACTACCTGTACATACGAATTATGTAAGCTGCCGTGTTCAGCGAAACTGCAGTATCTACAAAATTGGTTTCTTAGCTATTTAAAGAAACGTATATAATATCAAAAAAAAAAAAACAAATAAAATGTTAGAATCTAAAGTTCTTCACGTGTGTGTGGACTTTTTTTTTAATGTTTTTAAAAATTTTATACGATTCAAACAATAATTTCTGAACATAAGTGTGCTTTTCTTAATTTATTTTACTTCAGTTAGAGTTAGTTTCAGTGAAATCCGGTTTACTGGCGGAAATATTCGCTTCTATTAGTTTTTTGGGACGTCAGTGTTTGCAGATTTGTGTTAGCCTCTAAATTAAGCTGAGTCTCATTCAGATGAGCGCAACACGTGCCACAAGTTTTTACTTTTCCTTCTTGTAGATGGAATGTACTAGTTCCATGTTCAAGGCCTTTATGTAAATCATTAGGAACTAAGCTCACTAGTAACAAATTTGCCAATCTTGAATGTTACAAATTTTTGTTCGTTTTTTAAGAGAAGGCACTTCGCCCCGGCTCCTCGAGCGCAATGTTCCATTTTACGCGGGGGTGATCAGGTAACCTATCAACTTGCTTCTAAATGAGACAACCTTAATTTGGGCGTGCTTTTTAATGTGCAAAAAAGTCTTAGTGTCCTTTACATGACTTGCTTCACTAGTCTGTTTTAAAAACTGATGCTTATTCAACAAAATGCTGATCCGAATATACCTTTTACCGAAAATAGCGAAATAGTGTCATCAGATATCACGTGACGAAGGCGGAGTCCAGCGCCCTCTCCTGGAAAACGGAGAGTACTATTTTTGAGCGCAAGTTTTTGGTAGGAAACGTATATAAGGGAAAATATTTTGCATGGTTTGTTCAAAGAACGGATACATTTCAATAATGCGACGAAGAAAGTTCTTCTAAGTTTGAAACATAAGTGTTCCATAGTTTTCGCAAACTCCTAACTTAATTTCTTGTATTTCTACAGTTCGTATGCTTTGTAATTCTTTCTTTCTCGTATTTTCCGTGTCAAGAGCTTTTACCTTTATATCTTTTTAATTAATTAAAAAATCATTTTTTACTAGCTAATTATTAAGGAATCTTTTTTTTAATCACTTAAAAACTTTCTTTTTCCTGAATATAATTTATGTTCCAGCACCTGGTTGTAATATTTTCTTTCTTTGGATGCTTAAACGTAATTAATCTCATGAAACTGATGTAAAAGTCTTTTTCCAATTGAATTTTTGGCGCAATAATTCTGATTTCCCTTTCATTTAATTCACTTCTTTTCAAATTCAATTGCACTTGAGTCGAATAAAGAACTGGACTAATTAAAAAAGAATGCCTTGTTAGAAACGTCACGAATTGAGTACAAGTTCTGAAGTTAGTATTCTTACTAGTGCTGCTATAAATATTAAGATAATTATAATGTTTTTATTTCCTTGATTTGAGGTGTTTTTTTCATTTTCTTCTTTTTTTTTAAAAAACTAAACGACGCGTTCGTTATACAGTTAGCCGGGGTAATGCTAAGCCATGCTGGTTATTTTTGCACTTCTTCAATCTGTTGGTGTATTTGACTTAAAAGTAAACGGCAAAAAAAAAAAAAAAAAAAAAAAGAAAAAAAGAAATAAAAAAATAAATAAAAAAATATTAAAAAAAATAATAATAATAAAAATGAAGAAAATTATTTAAAAAAAATAATTTGAACTAGTCGACCCGTGCGGAACTCCGCACTGTGCTTCGAATCGTTTCATAAGGTATTTCGCTCTTTAAGAATTTCAAAGGAAGAACATTATGAAGAAGAACCGAAAAAAAAGTAAGCCCAAAAGAGAAGGCATGTAATTTAAAGACATCAGTAACAAAACCTCGTTAAATACAACGTTGTGATGATTTGATCATCGCTCGCCTTTTGGTCGTACATATTTTCAATTCAAACATAAACATCATTAAAAGTGTGGCTGAGTAGTGACTCGTGAAAAAGCAATAATTGTGCATGTAAAAAACAGGTTGTGGCAAATACAGTCCTGCCCATGTGAGCATCTGACGGGAAAAAAAAAGAAATATTGAAGAGAAATATATTGGCACGGATTCGAATTTGCGCCTTTCTGATTAACAGCCCGACACCCCAACGAACGTAGCAATTGCGCCTTCCTTTTTGAAAGCTATTCATTGAAGGAATGCGTAGTAAAAAACAGCAAAAAAGCTTTTTGCCAAAAAAAAAAAAAAAAAAAAATAATAAGATCATGCTTCTATGTTTTGTTAACCAGCATGATACGATTTAAAATTATTCGAAAAGCATGGAATTTGATTAAAGAATGACGAAGATCTCACGTAGCGATTGAAACGAAGATTCTAGAGAAGTAATAAATTAGATTGAAAATAAGTGCTTTTATCTTTGAATATTGAATTATTTCACATAGAAGGTTGCTTTATGAGTTACGGCTCAAATGCCCGCACATGTTTCTCTTTTAATCGAACACTTAAAATTCAAAACCAAAACCAGTTCAATTGAGTCCGTTTTTTAAGTGTAATTTTTCGAACGTAGACAAAATGTTTTTTTTTTTTTTTTTTCAGCAGAAAGAAGAGGAGTAGAAAATGATTTCTTGCTAATGAAGTTGATAATAATTTTAAAGCTTTATATCATATTCGCGCGAATAAAAAATTAAAGGTTTACTGGGTGAAACTCGTAGTTTTAATTTGGCGAAGTATTTTTTCATTTGTACAAAAGGTCGAACACTGCTATTAGAAACATCTACATTTCAGCATACAATGAAAATGTTTTTCTGCACAAAAAGGATTCCCTTTAGGTAAAATTTATACTTTTTTATGCTTGCAGTATGCTGAGTGGTCTGGATTTAGTCAAAGCTTAAAAAAAAGGAAGAACACTCTTCGATTAACAGTCAACTTATCCGAATGATAACTGTAGCCTGCATAAAGGAGTCAAAACACCAAGTAGCATTCCCACTGCATTTATTTTATTACGCTTGTATGTTATGAGTACATGTAATGCGTAATACTAATATAAATTTGATATTCTTTCGGACAGCCCAAACTTGTCCGAAGTTCAGATAGTTTATAGCCGAACGCTCTACCGAAAAAAACTTATCAATTTAACCGAACAACTAAGTCCAGTGCTTTTAAGCTTTATTAAAATATGAACACACACACACAGGCTATTTTTTTTTTTTTTTTGGCCGAAAGCGACGTAAAAAATTGCAAACTGTATTATAACTTGGCTTTTAAAAAATGCATAAGAACTACAGGCAGCATCAAGGTTTTGAAACAGCAAGGGGCGTTTTCGAAAACTTGATTTTTCGACCATAAGTCTATTTTTCTTCATTAGCAGCCTGATAAGTTTTAAAATGAGAAGGGAATAACATATAAGATAAGATATTGAAGAAACATTTTTTTATTCTTGAAAATTTTTACAATTTGTTACCGCAGGCTGCTTGAACCGTTATGACTTAGATGGCAGCACGTGTTCATCATTTAACAGCACGGTTAAAATACAAAATAAATTGAACTATGCTCTTTTTTAAGGGTAGCTTTTCGAATGTAGTAAAAATGTGATAAGCTATTTGTTTTTTTGCAAAATGAAGAAAAAATATATATTTTACCCTTCAAATTGAGGTAGCAATTTTTTTATTTGTACAAAGAGTCAAAAACTCATTAGAAGAATATATATTTCAATGTACGATTTATTATTTTTTTCGGATCAAAAAACAGCTCTATTGTAGTCTGAAATCTTAAACCTGTTACTTATATTTTCGCTTACATTATGCTTTAATTTTCTTACCAGAGCCAAAGCTTAAAAAGAAAAAAAAAAAAAAAAAAAAAACGTACAATTCCGAAGTAATTTAGCACAAAGTCGCTTCAAGTTTTCATATCAGCAAGGAGCGTTTCCTTCTCATTTATTCTATTACTTCATAGTGGTTATTCACTTAATTAAGTGCACGCATTCTCCTGGTTACGAAAAGAGCGCTCTGCCGATCAAGCCATTCAGCTCTGTCGGTCGAAGCGCAAATTAAAGTTATAAGTTTAACCGAAAACCTCATTCTGGTTCTTTAAAACAGGTTTTTCGGCTGAAAGAAACAATTTTTAGACCGTGGGTCTATTTTTCGTCAGTAGCCAGCACCATAAGCTTTAAAATAAGGCGTAAATCAAAGAAATTGATCAAGAATTGAGGAAAATCTGGCGTAGAAACCAAAAACAGGCTACAGAAATAATATATAAGGATGCTGAAATTTTAAATTCAAATTATGTTTTTCGCAATAACGAGCTGCTACAGGACCCTACTCATTGGAGTTATTGTTTCTAGAAACGACTCCTGTCCCCCCAAACTTGCCCCTCGTCCTGAGCGGTTACGTGTGTATAGTTTTGTGTGTGTATGTGTAGGTTTGTGTGTGTACGTAGACCTGTGTGTATGCACGTTGGCGTGTGTGTAGTGTATGTGTAAAGGCGCGCGAGCGTGTGTAAGTATATGAGCGCGCGTGGGTGTGTAGGACATGGTCGCCACCGACCAGGAAAAGCGAATTCCGGCGGACAGTGCAGAACCGGAGGAGCCGCGCCTACAGAGGACGGTGTGGTTGAAAATTGAACCAAAAATCAAGGACGGTCAAATAAAATCAATTAGCAATCGCCTCGTTCATTAATTGCAGCACATCCTGGCCAGGGTATTAAGTAAAATTTTTTTAATTTAGTGTAGAAAAAAAGTTGGTAGCATTGTGCACTGCTCATTGAACTGTACTGGAGTTATTCTTTTCAAGCTTTTTTGAAGTTTTTTAAACGCTCTCTTCAAAGTGTCATATTTGACACGGTATTATAAATGATAGAAATCTAATGGTATTTTGAAGGACTCGGGGGGGGGGAGTACACATTTTGAACTTTAACCCCTTCAGACCTGGTGTCCGGTATACCGGACATACACTTTAAACAGCTGCTAATCATTTAATAATAGATTTAATTAGTTGATTTTTTTGTAGTTGACTCTTTACATTCTACTTATTATAATCTTGAAATAATTTTTTCGTTTTGGGGTTGACAACACTGACATATAAGGATTGAGAGATAGAGAGTGGCTCATTTTTCCAACCATGGATTTTCATCTGAAAAGCGAGGTTTCTTCCTCTGATTTTTTAAAATATATATAATCTTTAATTAATCGTTTTAAACGCTTTTATTATGTTTTATAATTGTTTGTAGAACATTTTATAATAAAGTTTGTTCGGTATTTCATCGTTTTTATATGAAATATTGATTTCAAAAATATAAGTCCGGAAAATTAGACGTGCCATAACTCTTTTAATTTTTCTCCTACAAACTCAAAATTTTGTCTATAAGATACCCTTTACCATAGTACACTGTGTACCAAATATCAACATTTTTAGTAAAATATTTCATAATTCCGACTGAAGGGGTTAATTTTGATGTATCTTTTGGTTACTTTTCCTGAAGTGGTCCAAATTACTCCAAAAAGCGATATTGCTCAAAATCAGGATATGAATTCATTTCGAATGGGTTTTATAATCATTTTTTTCTTAATTTCGGATGTATACATGATAGTTGACGTGCATTTATTTCATTTTATACCAAAATAATATAAAAATTATAAATACCAAAATTATAAAAATATGAGTGTATCGGTTTAAAATAAAGAAAATGTGACTCTGTATAACTCCGAATAACTATTTTTTTTTCATTTTGAATCAGGAAAATGTTGTGTTCAAGTTTAGTAAATATTGTCGAAAGTTACCATATTTACTGTTCTTTTAAGTCATCCTTAACAAAACACAAACACGTAAGAAAAAAACTTGACAATACTAAACTTTCCTTAAATTTATTTACGAGTTACCCAACAAATCTGGGCGCTGTTTTATGGCTTCAAACACAAAAGATGCTCTTCCTTTGTCGGGGAAAAAAACAAAGTTTTATAGGGAACATACAAAAAAAAGACAAGAATAAATACCGAAAAATCTACTTCTATTCTTTATTCAATCTATGTTAGAAATTTCCAAAGACGTTTTTTTGTCAAAGGATGTTTGTCTAGGAATTTTTGTAAAAGACAAATAAGTCCACTGCAGTTTTATCATAAAAATAATGGCGTCTGATATTTAGTTTACTTTCTTGAAGCGCAATATTCAGAGATTGTTAGCTTACGGGATTTTTGATGCACGCGATGAGTCATTTAGCTGCTTAAAATTACAATTTATATTCTAAAAAGGTAGTTTTTTTCAGCCCAAGAAAATTTCCAATATATTTTGCTGTGCAATCTCCTTTTCTTGTTAACTGATAACAATATAAACTTGTCATTCATTATCACGAACGTTTTGTTTTCAGTTTACTTTCAGTTTTTTTATGTTGATTTCAGGTGTCGCTTTTAAAAACAACCAGTGGTACCCGCACGGCTTTGCTCGTAGTAGAAAATTAAAAGGTTATTTGGTTCGCCTGTATATTTGCAAATAATGGATGATGAATTTCTAGCTAATTTGCTATGTTCATTTTTTCGCCCATGTTACGACTCCTCGTTATGACAATTTGATTACTCGTCCATGTTATAATTTTCTCAGTAAAATGTTCTTAAAATTGGAATAAAAAAAGAACAAAATCGAATTTTTGAAAAATCGCTTCGAGGGGCACAATACCCTTATGCTATAAACTAATTCTGTTCGAAATTTCATAAAAATCGGCCGCATGGTTTAGGCGCTATGCGCGTCACAGATATCCTGACAGGACAGATATCCTGAAATAGATCCAGATATGCAGATAAACTTTGAGCTTTATTATTAGTAAAGATAGATTTAAAGTAAAACAAAACAGAAAAAAAAGTTTGCAGTGCCACTGTATGTTATTATTTAGGTTTACACCTAGTTTCACCGACATTTAACATTTCTTCCCCCCTTAAATATATCAAAAGGTATGATTATAGGGGAAAGGAAATTTCTTGTTGGCGAAACTGGGAAGACACCATTATTAACGGTTTATCCCCAGTTTCGCCAAAATTTTAAATTTCTCCCCCCCCCTATAATATATCAAAAGGTGTGATTGAAACTGAAAAGTAGGTGGAGGGGCCTTTTTTTTTGTCGACAAAACTGGGGAGACACCTTATTTACACCTTTTACTTACAGCAAAGAACAATTTATTAATTGTTGAAAAGTATATACATTTAAAGTTATCGTTAATATTGATGTGGTACTAAACATTGCATAACATATCAAGTGACATTTCAGTTTACTGTTTTTAGATGCAGATGTATTTTGGAAGAACAACAGATCAAAATTGATCGTTACAATGTTGCTTTAAACATGTGATAATGTTCATTAAGTTAACCAATGTATTAACCAGCATTCGTATATTAGAGAAAACTGCCAGTATTGCGCATTTTAGCGGAAGTTTCTTTAAGTTCTATTAAGTTTCACAGGCAAAATTCCGTTAAAAATGGTATTTGTTATATTTTTCGTGTCAAAAAATACATCAACATTAACAGTAATTAATTATTTTCAGTTTTATTTCTTAAAATTTAAAATATTTTAAACGTCTTAAAAAAAAGAGTAATTGATCAATTACGATCAGTAGTTAACACCTTTTCTACACGGTAAAAATTAAAATTTGTACCATTACAACCCGACCATATCTATGTATGCATGTCCGTCTAAAGGTAATTTCTAATTGGCTGTTATGTGGATGACGTCATCCCAAGTAACCGTGTTGATGAACATGTGCCAGTAAAAAAAGCTTCGAAAAATAGCTAACCGTCGACAAACTTGGTGTCATTTAGCAATTTCTCGCTCATCTGTAACACCGAAAATGAGCTGCCAAAATGATACAAACCTGACGATATTTCTTCAATTTCTCGCCAAGCCCACAGCAGATATGACGCAATCATTATTTATGTCATCGCAGAACCTACATTTGATAGCCATAGGTAAATTATAATGCCCAAATATTGAACATTACTATTAACTAGAAAATCGCCCGTCAAGATGTGACGGGAGAATCTACATTTAAACGAAGCAATTACCTGTTTAAAGATGTATTGAGAGTTGAAAATTTAACCCTAACTCAAGTGGATTAACCCAAAATTCCAGAATATAACGTTCATTGTTGTTTCGTTTCTTCATTCCCCTGAAATGTCGCAGTCTCACCAGTAAAAGAGTTAAATTACCGGATCGAGTTCAGCCTCGTTAAAATAAAGCCTTTCCCTGAATTTTAAATTTCATCAAAACATGTTACCGAATTATCACGCCGTGATGCGAGTTTCATTGTTGATGACGTCAGGAGCGTTTCTCGATTATTGGCTATTCTACATATGAGGATTACACACAAATAATATTCAATGGCTTCAGTATAGGACTGTACCACGTCAATTTTTGCACAGTGTCCTCTCCAATGAATTTAAACCACTCCAATCTACGCTATTACTAGCCGGGCCGGTTTGTAGGGCGGGCCCTAGTTACCGACTTGACTGGCATACCCTCGCCTTGATAGTTTTTCATCCTAATAGCAAATGTTTTAATAGAAAAAAATAAATATACGTTGAAGAGACATGTAAATTATCTTAATTTAGTGGTTGATCAAAAACGTTTAGTAATTTACTGCAATAGTAAACTATTGAGAAAAATATTTTTTCGGAATAAAAGTTCTGTTTTTTATCGAAAGCAAATTAGTTTGTAATTACTCTGGTTTTGAGGAGAAAAAAAAGCTTTGAAAACAACGCAATATAAGTTTAATATTTGACCGGTTTTGTCAACTATTGAAACTAAAAACTTTTTAGGCAACTAGTAGTAGATCACCCTTTAATCCTAACATCTTCTTATATATAATAGCCGATGATCGAGTAACACGCGTGTTTCAACGATAAAACTCGTGCCACGGCATGATAATTTGATAGTATGTTTTTGTAATGGTTAACGTGCAGAGAAAGGCTTTAAGTAACAAGGCTGAACTCGATTCGGTAGCTTAACTGTTTTGCTGGTTAGACTGTCATTTCAGAGGAATGAAGAAACAAAAATGCAGTCAACTATGAACGCTATCTACTGGAGTTAAGGGTTAATCCACTGGAGTGAGGGTTAAAATTTCAAAAAAAAAAAAAAAAAATCAACTATCAAAATATCACCAAACATACAATTGCTTCGTTGAATGTAGAAGAAGAGAAGCAATTTTCACCCGTCATACCTTGGCGGGAGATTTTCTAGTAATTAAATAGTTATTAAATGATTTTTTATTCGCTTAAAACAAACATAGATGATCTGCTTGTAACAAACATTAAGTCTGTAAAATTCAGCTTAGTCTCAAGCAATACTATTAAACATTAATTTTATCTCGTAAAACCTTTCACTAGTAGTAGCCGGACCTTCTTTTAATTGTATATGGTTTTGTAAATGATCCGGGCTAATCAAAAATCAAAATGTTAGCTATGCCTATAAATAAAATTCAAAGAATGCTTTTTTTAGATTTAAAGATTATTTCTTTAAAATTTTTCTCCACTAAAAAGTACGAAAGTACGAAATTAAGTTTATGATTTTTTGATTACAACACTTAAAAATAATTCTTGTTTTTTTTTTTTTTTTTTTTTTTTTTTTTTTTTTTAATTTTTAATTTTTAATTTTTCCGAAGTAGAAATTTATTCCTTCGGAAAAAAAACGTTTTTTTTCGGAAATTTTCCGGGTTTTTTTCCGACTGTTTTCATCTCTAGTCCCTGGTAGGTATAATATAATAGCATGGCACCTTCCTGATTCATCAAGAAAGTTCCCAAATCAGTATTGGAAACATGGCGAAAGCTGAGACAGAAGTGTAAGAGAGAATGAAGAGTTTTAACTCTCCTGAAATTCTAGCAAAGCTACGCAGTCCATGAACTTATTCGCTCCCTTTGGGAGCTTAATCAGTCTGCATGGGCCATAATTGAACTGAAACCGATACACTTTATAAATACACTCAGTTAATTTTTAAAATGTGAGCTAAAAATGTTTTTCATAACGATGAGAAGTCTGCATTCGTGTAACTTGTAGCAATTCAGGAAAATTTTGACAAAGTATCCTTGATTTTTCCAGGAAGTGGATGAAAAACGTTGAAATCCCGATACGTTACACGGAAATAATCAGTAACGTTTCGTATTTTTTTTTACAGTGTATGTTCACAAGGCTCGATACTGAATAGGCAACGAGATACAATGCCCTTTAAACGGAAAATCAATATTTTTATCGGTCTTGCTCTGAGGTACATATTTGTTGCTTTTACATATTAGCACGTCTTTTATTTGCAATTTCACATTGCAATAGTACTTAATTTTGAATGTCTGAACAATCTGAGCTCGTAGTAGAGAAATTCAACACACACAAACTGGAAGGAAGCTATTATCTATTATAACAACCATTTTGTATACATTTCAAATCACCAGGCCTTTTTTTATCATGGGCACCTGTCCTATTTTTTGAGATACTTTAAAGTGTACTTTTTGCTACATTTCCCAAAACACTTCTAAACACACTATTTCAACATTTGTGGGAAAGCCTTTGAGAGCATTTTTTGAGCTCCGTCTCATGTCTCTCCTTTTAGAACAGTTTGCAACTAAATGTTCATTCTATTTACGGAATATTTTATTGATTATGCAAGTTGTCTTTAGTTTTGGGCCTGAAACTAGGGGAACCTAAACCTATGAAATTACAGCACAAAGGCAGACAATAGTAAATTTTAAAAATTACACGCGCATATTTTCTTCCAGCAGTAAATTTCCGCAGCAAACATTGTGGCGAAAGCGAAATAGAACTATACGTAATTACAAACAATTAAAACACTTTAACTGCATTCTAAAATTATGTGCAGAAATGTAATAACTAGAGAAAAACGAAACAGGATGTTGTTAGCATTTCCAAAACTACTATTCAGTTTGTACACGCTTTAGAGAAATTCTTTGTGTCCAAAATAATGAGAAAACCAAACAAAAGCGAAAGATTATCATTGTGCATTTCTTAGATTTTCCACTTAAAGGCTTTTATTTGAAAAATAACGTTTTGTATGAATTAAATATATTTTTAAGAGATTCATATTACTCAAAGTTACATATCACGCAAAATGCAGGTGCAGTTGACTGTTCTTAGCTCTAGTGTGTTGTGTTTTAATGCTTTGACGGCAGAAACATTTTCTAGTTTGTCGATCATTTTTGTTAAAATGTAAATTATGTTCATAACAGTTTCTAAAGGATAGTGCTCTCTTTGAAAGAGGCGATATAGTGATATGTGGCATCTTTACCTCACTCCTCAGAAAGAAAAAAAAAGACAGAAAAAAGAACGTATGTAGTTACAAGAAAGAAAATAAATAATCGTTGGCCTTTTCTTTCTGCTTCAAAAGTGTACTGAATGCACTCTGCTCAGATTAATTTGTTAAATTTAAATTTGGGATCACATTTGAGTTTAGATCAGAGCCACATTTGAACACAGATTGTGGAAACACATTTGGGTTTACTTGCGAAGTGATTTCTTTCTTTGTTAGAACGATAACGGCTGACAAAAGTTAAACTTTTTGTGCTATATACCCAAGTATACTACAAACATAATTTGTTGATTTTTAACTCCTCAGACTTCTACACTGTAAAACATTTTCTGTAGACTTACTTCACAAAATTGGTGCCTGCACAGCTTTGGAGTAATTTCTTTCTCTTCTTTACTAATAATAAAGCCTCTCTGTCCGGATCTCTGTCTGTCTGTCGTCAGGATCTCTGTGACGCGCATGGCGCCTAGACTGTTCGGCCGATTTTCATGAAATTTGGTACACGATTAGTTTGTAGCATGAGGGTGTTCACTTCGAAGCATTTTTTCGAAAATTCGATTTTGTTCTTTTTCTATTCCAATTTTAAGAACATTTTTCCGAGCAAAATTATCATAAGATGGATGAATAAATTACCAAGTTATTATAACGAGGAACCGTAACATTGGAAGCCAATTGGCGAGAAATTCACCATACATTATTTGTAAATATACAGGCGAACCAAAAGACCTTTTAATTTTCTAATACGGGCAAAGCGGTGCGGGTACCACTAGTAACTGATATAACTGGTGTAAAGTTACACATCGCTTGTGGATGGTCACACCATGGTAATGTAACTATAGCGTAACGTCTCACTTCTTTCTGTGTGAGGTTGGACCGGAGTTTTCTGTTTGCTTACAGAGAAATTGCTTGAAAAGTTCCACATAAGCAAAAATTAAGTTTTCATATGACTGTTCTATAAATTTCATGCTTTTTAACCAACCAATATACACCAATTATTTATTTATTTATTTTAATGCACAAACAAGATATCTGTACTGCACTAAGAGAGGAAATGACCTGAGTGGTGTCCGAACCCAGAATGCGATTCTCAGACAAGTCACACAGCAAGAACTTTTACCGCTCGCCACCAAGGACGGCATTCGTTTTCCTAATAAGAGTTTACCTGTTCTGCGCGAACTCTGAACTTTACGCATGATCTTTGAAACCTATTGAAACCATGGTGCACGGTTCCTCCAACAATTTGTGTTTTTAAAACAATGATGCTACACATTTCTGAACTCGTGTAACATTACATCCATTATTACTGGTAAAATGACAATTTTTTTTTACAGTGCACATTCTATGCATGTCTTATGATTCTCAAAGGGTTAGCAAATTTCTTTATCTTGCAGTCGTTAAAATAAATCAATATGATACTTTGATATTACAATAAATATTGTTACGACTATTATTGTCGGGCGTAGCCGAGGATATTACTGAACCGGGGATATTACTGAATTCTTCAGAAAGATTTCAGGGTAATTTCAGGAGGGTTACTAAACTTAACGAAAAATATTTGTTTTTTGCAAGATATAGTACTTATAGAAATTGTGCATATAGGGTGCCCATTATTATCCAAGAGTGCTTCTGAATTGTTTTTATAGTGTACGGAGTATTCTAAAACAGTGTACATGTGTCAGTGTTGGAAAAACGTTAAAAAAAAGGAACTAAGTAAAAAAAAAAATTAAAAAAAAAATTGGTCTACTTCCACCCGATTTACTACCTACACGTATAAATCAAATTTGTTTTACTATTCCAGTACAAACATCAACTAAAGACCTAATTATAAAATAAACTCCGATTTTAATTACTATACGATGAGTTATTTATATCCCTATCTAGTTATATACGATGTCTGTGAAGAAATGCTTTTTCAAATGCGCACTTATTTACAAAGAAAACTGTCTTCATCATTAGTTTAATTTTATCAAAATATGCTTTCCGAAAACAAATTCACGAGTCACTAAAAAGAACATAAATCCTTTAAACTTTGCCCATAAAACTTAAAGAGTTTTCTTGATTTTTCAAGCATCCTATCTTCAGATGCTGACCTGATGACCATGGGATCACAAGTATATACCTTTTCAAACGAGAAAAAAAATCCAAATTGTTCTATGCGTGTTTGAGTTTACGGGAGACATACATAAAAATACTCCGACGAATTGAGAACATCTTTTTTGAATTCGGTTAAAAAAAGTAAAAATCTTAGCGCGCATAACATTCTATACGATGAGCTAAATACTGATCTTTGTTAATAATAATATAAAACAAAAAATAAATCCTCTCAAGGATTTATTTCTGCGCTAATTTAATTAGAACCATTTAAATATCAAGGGTTTTCCTAACTATTATATATTTCACAATAATACGTGTCCCGTAACTCGTGAAAAAAGTCACATTTCTCTTTACTTGGCTCCGTTATAGATCAATACCACACTAGAAACAGAGTATCTACTGTGATGTTGTACATATGAAGATCAAAATATTACTAGAACAATGATATTAAATGAATTTCCTGTTCGCTTCAGAGGAGACTGTTTTCAAATTTTTCGATATGACTGCTAATGATTAAGACAGGGGAAATATTTAGGAAGGGGGTTCTCCCCTAAAGCAACAGCCCCCCTAAAAAGGAAAAATACCCCTCAAACACCCCCTTCAAGGGAGCACCCCTGATTAATATTAATGTTTCATGGTACTTTCTTTAATATTAAATAAAGAAAGTACCTTTATTTTATGGCACTTTCTTTAACAATGGATTTTATGTTAGATCGTTTAGTTGAAATTAAATGAAGTTTATTGTTTTTTGCCCATAACTTTTTTCTAAAGAACAACAATGGTGAAGCAAGGTAGCAATGTTTGGAACCTAAGTTAGTTTTCACTCCTATCCATTAAACAAAAAACAAAAAAAAAACCATAAAAATCATTTTCTTTATTGAGACGCTATGAATTTACAAACAACAAAGCACGAGTATGAAATTTGACGAGTTCCCTCGATTTCTCCAGGATCCCTCATACCCGGACTTGAAGACCATTAGACGACTGGGAGAAGTATGCAGTTTTAAACAGAAAAATAATTTTCCTAATCGGTCCAGGCGTCTTCTAGTAATCGTGGAGCATAGTACATAAAAAAAATTTCCGAAGTCTGTTAATTAGTATTGCCATAACTGTAAATTAAACTGACGGCGTCATAAAATATTAAATTCAGAATACTTGTCAAATTTCAGAAATTGGGCACCAGTTACGATATAATTATTAAGGAATATAAATTTAATCGTCAAAGGGAAAGATTTTTGTCTTCAACTCCCTTTGAATTGAACACTAAATATATTTCAAAATGAAATTTAAATTTTCTTAGATTTCTCCAAGACCCCTCATCAGATCCAGAAAAAAATTAACATGGGACCATCAGGAAAGTATATCCTTCCAAATAACAAAAGAATTTTTCAAATCTTTCCAGTATTCTTGGAGTTATAAAAACGACATACATAATAAGCCGCATACATACTAACGAAACATACGTAATAAACCGCACATACATAATTAGCCGCAGACAAAATCATAACCTCCTTTTTTGAAGTCGGTTAAAAAGGATTATGCATAGATAGCTAAAGTAAGAGCTTACGTTTTATTTAAACACTTTAAAAATATGGTTGTTAATTGATATGCTAACTTTTTATGTTTAAATTTAAAAAAAAATACCTAACGGATGCATACCTTTTGGATCTGATATTTATTCTTTCTTTAGCCTTCTTTACAACTGCTTACTTTTTATCCGTTCGTTTTCGTTTTGGAAATTTATTAAGCGTTTTTGAAATCTGCATAAATATATTACTTGATTGAGGTGCGATGAAACTCAAATGTAGATCGATATCTTTTTAATTTTTCAGAATCAATGCAAGGGCCCCATGAAAAGCGCTTACTGCACGACTTATTGACAACGTACAACGTCCTTGAAAGACCAGTTGCCAACGAGTCAGAGCCTTTATTATTGAGTTTTGGTCTTACTTTGCAGCAAATAATAGATGTAGTAAGTGTTAGCAATTATACTATTATTATTATTATTATTATAATTATAATAATTATTATTATTATTATAATTATAATAATAATAATTATTATTATTATTGTTATTACTACACAGTCCAGTCACATTAATGTGACCATCTGTCAAAAGCCAGAATAACCACCTTTCGCAGAGCGGACTGCTTCGAGACGTGCAGGAAGAGAGTCACTTAGGTCCCTGAAGGTGTTCTCTGGGATGTTGAGCCATGCCGACTCTAATGCCGTGGCCAGCTGCTGTAGATTACGCGGTTGAGGATCCATGGCGCGAACAACTCGATCGAGATGGTCCCACAGATGCTCGATTGGGTTTAAGTCAGGTGAGTTTGCTGGCCAGGGAAGGACGGTAAACTCATCCTGGCGCTCTTCGAATTACGCACGCACACTGGCAGCTGTATGGCACCTCGCATTGTCCTGCTGGAAGATGCCATCATCCTGAGGAAAAACAATGCGCATGTAGGGGTGGACATGGTCCGCAAGGACAGATGCGTACTTGTATTGATCCATCGTGCCTTCCACAATGATCAGTGAACCCAGAGAATGCCAGAAAAACATTCCCCAGACCATAATGCTCCCGCCTCCAGCTTGGACCGTTCCGGCAATGGTTGCAGGGTGGTTCCTTTCAAAGGTTTCACGCCTTATACGCCAACGTCCATCTGTCCGATGGAGCATAAAACGCGATTTATCTGAAAATGCTACCTGTCGCCACTCAGTTTACGTCCAGCTGATGTACTGGCGTGCAAATTCTAGCCTTCGTCGTCGATGAACAGCAGTCAGCATAGGTGCACGAACGAGGCGTCTGCTTCGGACGCCCAAACGCAGCAATGTTAGCTGAATAGTAGTTTGGGAGACACTTTTGGTAGCCCCTTGGTTCGTTTTGGTGGTCAGTTGCTCAACGGTAGCCCGTCTATCTGCCCGAACGCATCTCCGCAACCGTCGTTCGCCTCTGTCATCTATGGCCCGTGGTGCACCACATTTGCCACGTCGCTGATTTTGGACAGTCCCATTTTGCCATACACGGTACACTTTTACCACGGCGGCACGCGAACAGTTCACAAACTCAGCCGTTTCGGAAATGCTTCCACCCTTGGCCCGAAAGCCAATGATCATGCCCTTTTGGACGTCGGATAAATCGCTTCGTTTCTGCATTACGCCAACGATTGAAATGTTTTCCGAAGCTCTCGCACACCCTTTATATACGCTCAACTGCACTGTGCTGCCACCTGCCTTCTGTGATTGGTTATTTAACTCTGACGTGGAAAGTACGTGGTGGTCACATTAATGTGACTGGACTTTGTATTAGTATCATTATTCTTATTATTCTTTTTGTTATTATTATTGTCATATTTATTATTCTAGTTTTGGCAACCACGTGAAAATTCCATTTATTAATTCCATGTTCGTCAAAATTGCAACAGTTTCGTAAACTTTGTTTCAAAACTATAAATCATGAAAGACGAAACTAAAATCATGGAAGTCTTCTAGAATTTATTTGCAAGTTCACTGTTAACTTGTTTGTTTAAATTTTATAATTATTTAAATCAATAAAAATTCAAATGTAGCCGGCATTACACCAGTAAACCGCTCCAATATTACGTTCTTTTTTTACTGAACTCCCTTTAAAACGGTAAACATGGTAAACACTACTCTACACTTTCTTAAATTTCTTTGTTTCTTTAATTATAAAACAGGAAAAATAAACGTAAATGGCACATAAAAAGCCACTGTTGTGCGAAAATTGAAAAGAAAGAAAGAAACTTAAAAAAAGAAAAAAAAACAGAAGAAAAAAAAGATAATAATTTGAATTTTGACATTTTGAATTCAAATTATGCTTTTCGCAATCACGAGTTGCAAGAGTACCCTACTCGTTGAGTTTCTTGTTTCTACGAATGGCTTCTGTCCCACTGAATCGACAGTTTATAACCGACGCGACTTTACACAATCAAAAGCATCCAGTACACAACAAATCTTCGCGAGCATGTCCCTCCTCCTGGGCAGTGGCAAGCGTGGATGTGTGTGCAGGCATGTGTGCATGTGTAGGCGGTAGTATGTGTTTGTGTAGGCTTGTCTGTGTGCGTTTGTGTAGATGCTTATGTATGTGTACTGGCGTGCGTCTCTAGGATGTAGGCACCTCCTCTAGTGTGTATGTTTTCGTGTGTGTGTATGTGTGCGTGCGTAGACGTGTTTGTGTGTTCACGTGCGTAAACGTGTGTGTGTGTGAGTGCATGTGTATAGACGTGTGTGTGCGTGTGCATGTACGTAGACGTGTGCATGCTTGCATATGCGTAGACGTGTGTGTGTGTGTGCATATGCGTAGACGAGTGTATGTGCATGTGCGTAGACGTGTAGATGTGTAGACGCAAGTGTGTGGGGGTATAGGAGTGTGGTGCAGGCATGTTGGTGTAGACGCGTGAGTGCGTGTGTATGAGCTTGTGTTTGCGTGTGGGTGGAGGACAAGGATACCATTGTCCAGAAATAGCGGAAGGAGTGGACAGTACTGCTGGTGGAGGTCTAGGACTATCAGGAGTTAAACTGCACCTGCTGGAACCATTGAGGCTGGCACAAGTCTGAATCCAGAAATCAAAGGAACGTCAATTGCGATCATGTGACAGTAATAAACAATTCGTCATTGCTTAAAAAAATAAGAAAATAAGAAATGACATGAAAAAAGAAAAAAGAATCTCTGTATATTAAAAAAAAAAGAACATCCAGCATCCTGCACACAACATTCATCTACTAGAGCATGGCAGCATCAAGCAGCTAGTCCCTAACACCAATTTAAATTTTGACATTTTGAATTCAAATAATGTTTTTTGCCATCACGAATTTTCAAGATGATGTAAATGAATGCCAGGTTCTGGGTGCTAGATAATGTGTGCTGGATTTCTTGTCTAAAGTTGATTGTGAAAAATCTAGCGGGTAAATGTTTCGGTTTCAAATTCATTAGAGATGATTTTTTTATCAACCTCCTTTTGAAATTTGTGTATTCTCATTGATTTTGTTTGATGGAAGTAATTCCTGAAATAGTGAAAGTAGTAAAAATACTCTTTTACAATCCAATCCAAACTCTATAATGAATATTCATTATGTGTACAGACGCTTTGCCATCAGAAATTATTTCATTTGAGCGGAACTAAAAGTTTTGATTCCTAGCTCATAAAATGCTAGTTGTACCACATTTTTGTAATTCTAATTTTGTTAATAGATGTTATTCTTCTGTTTTTATGTGCCTAAAGTTTCGTAATTTTGGCGTTTCTTCCATTATTTTTTTTAAAAATAAATTACTTTCCTTCTTGCAAGATGTTTATCTTGCTTTGATAACAGTTAACAAAGCAGTCTGTATTTAGGTTTGGCGAGATATAGCAGCTAGCTTTCTTCATATTTGGTGCCAAATTACGCGAGAAACTGCTAAGTGAAGCTTATGTTGATAAAATGTGGCGTTTCAACCTAGTAGTTCAGTAGAATTTTCCAATAGTTTGGGTTCGTAACTATGTTTTATTACAATACACGGAAGTCTGCAGAGCAGTTGGCATTGGGAAGGTAAAACGCAGTATCTGCAAATTCTTCAGTTTTCATTTTTTGCGTTTTTATCATCTATTGTACTTTGGATTCATTGTACAAGCCTGCTTTTTGGTTTCCAAAATTGTTTAGTTTGGTCTGATTACGAAAAAAGCGTCAAATTCCAACTTTTCCCTATTGTTAATTTCCCTATTGCAAAACACGTTTCTTCAAATATCTCAAAAACTAATTTCGGCAGATGCTGCGCTTGACCTTCCCTTGGCAGAGTTTTAACCTAGGCTACCAATTTTAATACGTAAGTTTTCACGGATGTCAGGGGTGTAATAACTCCCAGCCCCCCACTTCATAAAAAAAATCTGGATGCTCTAGATCTACAGAATTCTGTGCTTTGAAGCACGGATACGTTTTTGATACGACATAAATGCTATCTTAGTATTAGTTAATTTAGTGTACCAACTGTTTAAAATGTTTAGGCTCTGTCTGAAAATATGAATGAGAGATCGGATAAAAATACATATCCACACATGAAGGTGCTACAGATTTAAAACAGTTACATGTTATGTACACTATGTATCAATGACATGGCAAACTATGCATCTTATTCAAACTGATGTATCACGTGCTTTGAAGTGTTCGATATCATAAATCTGACACAAATACCTCAACGTTCTTGATTTTTTAAAGCATAGTGATAAAACCTATATTACTATTCTTTAGCCAATAAACAAATTGAGAACCGCCAAGTACTAATCATCATTCTTTTTTTTTAGACAATAATTATTCTTCACAAACTTAATTTCTCTAAAAATTAAAAACCGGACTAATTTCTTCGCACATTTAAAATACCTTCAGGTTTTCCAGAAAAAAACCTTATAGATACTGTGTATAATATCCATTTTCAGTTCTTGAATCTAATTTTTCTTAATGCAATTTTACATGGTAGGATCTAAAAGTAATAAGCCTTCTGTAAGTTACCGCCCTATAGCCAAGACTAAGGCAGAAATTCATGAAGTACACCGCCAGCTCCACCGTCCTCGGATGGAATGACTGAGCTGGAGGTGTACTTCATGTAATGAGCCTTCGTTTAAAAAGACAGATTTATTGAGCTGATCGGCACAACTGAGTAATGGTTTGAAAAATAGGCACCTCCAGCAGCAATGCATGTAGGCAGGTTTACCAGGATTCAAAGGCATCCCTTAAGTGCTGTTCCGGGATATCTGCAAGTTTGCCTTGACACACGCTTGAATGTCATCGATGGAGTCTTACGCTTTCTTTTTTGCGCTGATTTTAAACGTGGAAACAAGGAGAAGTCATGAGGCAAAGAGCCCGGACTGTAGGAAGGCTGTGGCATCCCGGAAACGTTGACTCGGACCTTCTTCAGTCAGAACTCCCGGCACAAGTTTCGTGCAGACTTTCCGCATGTGCAACTCCTCCATAACAATTCCTTGCACCGTTGTCTCCGATAAGTCCAGGGCTTTTGCAACTTCGTAGAGACTCAAACGCCAGTTTGTGTTCAAAAATGTACACACTAGTTGCAGTACGGGCTGACGATGGGCGTGCAGACAGGGATTTGTCAG
Source organism: Uloborus diversus (assembly GCF_026930045.1). Taxonomy (NCBI): domain Eukaryota; kingdom Metazoa; phylum Arthropoda; class Arachnida; order Araneae; family Uloboridae; genus Uloborus; species Uloborus diversus. The sequence goes on from NC_072738.1 coordinate 136,371,619, forward strand.
TCATCACTTCTCGGCCTTACAAAAGGCCTCATGCCACTTTTCTAGTTTCCAATACAACAGATATTTAGTCCCAAACTCCTGCTGAAGCATTGAAAACGTCTGGAGAGGAAACCGGAAGCAAAATTTGATCACTTTGAGTTGCTCTGACGAACTTTCCACATCGCATGTGTCACGAATCACCGTATAAGGGTTACTGTTTAGGCCAATGGTGCCATTTCGAAAGCTGGGAGGCGACTGACCTGCGTTGCGATTAAAGCCAAAAAACGCATCACCGTCGCTGGAAAGCGATGTGAGCTGCAGGGTGCGCATATCATACCATGTATATCGTAGTCTTTATGCAATTGCTATATATATAGTACATTCATTCCGACAAAAGCAGTCTAATAATTAGAATAATTTATTATTTTGCAGGAAGAAAAAAGTCAAATAATAACAACAAATGTTTGGTTAAACTTGGTAAGTATGGATTTGGCTTTTTTTTTTTTTTTTTTTTTTGAGTACGTAAGAAAAATATTTCAAAGAACATTGTTAGTGTAAAAACTCACAAACGTACTGGATTTTAGGTGTGGAATATATTGATAAAGCAATTAATTTAATCAAAAGAGTTAGGGAGACAAACTAAAATTTTATAGAATTGGAACTTTTAGGCAGTTTTTGATCGCAGAAAACGTTAATTCGTCAAAAACAAGTTCATGTAATTTTTTCACTTGGATTAGGCAAATTTTCTTGCAAAATAAAATAACGCCTATAAATGTTCTCGAATGTGACTTTTATTTCGCGTTTTTTTTTATCGTATAAAGATTAATCTGAGTAATTTTCTTGGATTTTCAAGTAGATTGAGCCTTGAAGTCACAAAATATTTCGCACTATTAATGTGACCAACTACACCAACTGTAGTAATTCTATTGCATACAGATTAAAAACTTTCATTTGCCGATACGTTATACTGTACAACGTTTAGTTTGATTAATATTCTTGAGCTCCCAAGAAGATTGAAGCAAATATAAATACCCAAGTTAAGTAATAATGATACACACCGGTTAAACCTTTCGTTTCGCGATAAATTGTACTGTTGTAATGATTGCCCTCAATTTGTATTCTTGGAATCTCAAGTAGTTTGAGGCCAAATATCATAAAATATTTCACTGGTTGATTCTTAATTATAATAAGTGTATTGCACATAGATTGAAACTTCCATTTTGCAATAAACTGTGCTATACAATGATTGATCCGATTAATATTATTTAATTTCCACGACGACTTGAGGCAAAAAAAAAATCACAAAAATATTTCACATTGTTAATGCCAAACTATAGCAATTATTTTACCCACAGATTACCGATTGCACAGTTCTGACTCAAAACAAACAGTTACATAAGTAAAGTAAGAAATAACTACGTCAACATCTATATACTCATTCCTTTTGCATTGAAAAAGGCGTTCCTTGTAACGGCAAAACACGTGCCTGTAGTAATCTGCAATTTGTGCTTTTTGACGTTGCTATTTTTTATTTCTTTTTTCAGCACAAAGGTATTTATTTTTCTTAGTTACATAAGTCTCTGAAGTTAATATCAAAGCAGTTGTACCATACAACGATTGGTCCGATTAATATTATTGGATGTCCACGATGACTGAGGCAAAAAAACTTAAACAGTGTCCAAAGCTAAAATCAAAGTAATTGTCATATACAACGATTTATCCGATTAATATTCTTGGACTTCTACACTAACTGAGGCAAAAAATCACAAAACATTTCACATTGTTAATGCCAATCTATAGCAATTATATTACTCACAGACTATCGATTGCACAATTGAGACACAAAACAATCAGTTACATATAAGTTCTAAAGCTGAAATCAAAGCAATTCTTTTGCATTAATACTTTTTCTTAAACACTTTTCAAACTGGAATGGAATCTAATAGATTTTCCTCCTATTGAGCTAGAGGATATGTATTTTAATCTGGCATTTCAATTTTTAAAAGAAGTAACAGAATCAAAATATTTAATTCATTTTAGCTGTCAAACCAGCAGTTTCATGATCTCTTGTCAAATGCTGGGATATTCTTGAAATTAAAGAAGCAGCATTGATTTATTCAACCGGACGAATTTTTTCTGGAATTGATCCTTTGAAGGAGCTTTATTCATTTCGGCATATGCTTTGGGTTAAATATTCAATCTCGCTCATTAAAAAAAAATCCAGAAGATTTTCAAATTAAATTTTGTAACAAAAGGAAAGATTTTGCTTCTGTTCGGTATAAGGTAACACCATAAGTAATGCAAATATGATTTTTTTTCTTGATATAGTGTAATGGAAACCATGTTATACGTTTTTCACACAAGATCTGAATCAACTAAGTTTGTGAATATACTGTATTTGTTTTGGAAATATGATCTGCAAGATTGACAGCTTAGGTCATCGATTCCTAACCGGAGGTTCGCGAACCTCTGGGGGCTCGCGAAAGATTTTAATGGGTTTTGCAAAAATGAAATTGTAATAGCGGAATTTTAACAGGATTGTTTTAGATGAAATTCAATCGCGTTTTACTATAATTTATTCATTTGTCTGTTGCCCATTCCATACTTCTTGGATGCAAATGTTGGTCTTTGAAGACCTATTTTGAGTCCTTTTCAAGTAGGTATAAATTTAGAGGTTTTAATTTTACTCTTAGGAAAATATAATTTCTTTAATCTGAGACAATGGTGACAAAAGTATTTTTAAACATGATTCTTTGATTTACTTCTGCCTTCAGCTTTATAGAGGAAATGAGTTGCTGTGTCGGTTAAAGATTTTTTTTAAACTCTTTTGGAATACGTTTGTATGTGAAAAAGGATTTTCAAAATATACAGAGATAAATACAGAAGCAAATTAAATGCTGAACTATTGAAATACTATAAGTCGGATATTTAAGCTCAACTTTGAGCTTCTTTACTCAAAACTGCTCCATTTTGATTCTTTAAAATGTTGACAGAAACTCAACAAAAAATAACCAATGGGCTTGGTTTTTATCGAATTTGTTTTGCATTAATTTTCTAGCTATGATTTGAATTTGTATCAAGGCTTGCACAAAATTTTGGAATTATGTTTTCACTACTGTTATTAACTACTGAGCAACATCAAACTATAAAAAATCTTCGAAACTTCGTGTGTGTGTGTGTGTGGCTTTTTTTTTTTGGCTTGTTGCTAAACACTTATTGCACAAGGGGTTCGATAATTACTTTCTGATGTTGGAAGGAGTTCGTAGTGAAAAAAAAGGTTAATAACCGCTGGATTAGATAAATGTATCAGAGCAGTAGTGATTCAAGTTTCAAACGTTGAATACCCTGGTAGCACGCGTAAAGTTTAAACGTTTTATAAGCGTTTTAAAATAGTTTTTATGACTTCAAAAATCCTTTTAATACATTTATGAAACAAAGCTACTTGGCTTCCTTGTAACATAATTTTAAAATGTCTTATTAGATCAAAAGGGCAAATAACATTTGTTTCAAAAAATGTTTCAATATTCTCTTTCGATTGCTTCTTATTTCAACTTCCTTTCAGAATTTCCCTATTTGTGTATTTGCCTGATAGGGCAAAAACGCAAATAGGGAAATTCTGAACGTTATCATCAAATTAATTTGAAGCAAAAAATTTGGAAAAATTCTCAATTGATGGCAATACCTCTCTTTGGAAAACTTTTAGAGCAATTAACCAATAGCCATTTTAAGTTTTTATGTTGGCAACTTCTTTATTTGAGCATGTGTTGCATATAATTTTGTTAATATTTCTTTGTATGAAAACGTATTTAAAACTAATAAGCTAAACTTAAGTATTGCAAATCCTTACATGGAAACTGAAGTAAATTTATGGCAATGCTTGAATATTTTTTATTACATTGAGATTTTTTTAAAGTTAGTTTCAAGGTGGGACACTTTGAATTTTAACATTTTTCAATTAATGGAAGAAAATGCAATCGAACATTCGCAGCAAGCTATTATATAACTTTGAAAAAAAAATAATTTGCTGAATAAGGGGAAAAAAACGCAAATCCGATGACAGTCGATCGAGTTAAAAAACATGAAATTCGCCAAAATATAGATTTAGTAACCAAGATATAGTAATCCCAATTTAGTAACCAAACTCATTTTGTCATCGCCAAAGCACACAAAACACGTAAAGTCTAATCCTATTTTATATGCCTTAAGCTACCGCAGCAAGGTTTGGCCTCATGATATTTATAGTCTGTGCTTCTAAACTAAGTGATATTGACATGATAATTCCGGCGATGCAAAGGAACATGATCAAAATCGAATTTGACTTCCGTAAAAAAAAAGTAAATTATCCAACTAATCAGATTTTACTTGCCAGTGTATTACATTCATAGTCACGCATATGTTTAAAGCTACGCGTAAACGGGACAGTTGTTATTGCAAATTCAAGAATTTATTTCTATAAGCACTTGCAAAATGTAGAAAATATACCTATACTAGTCGACCCGTGCGGAACTCCGCACTGTACTTCGAATCGTTTCATAAGGCATTTCGCTCTTTAAAAATTTCAAAGAAAGACTATTACGAAGAAAAATCGAAAAAAGTAAGCGCACAAGAGAAGGCATGTAATTTGAAGACATCAGCAACAAAACCTCGTTAAATACAACGTTGTAATAATTTGATCATCGCTCACCTTTTGGTTGTACGTATTTTCAATGCAAATATAAATATCATTAAAAGTGTGGTTGAGTGACATGTGAAAATTCAGTAATTTTGCATGTGAAAAAACAGGTTGTGGCAAATACAGTCCTGCCCATGTGAGCATCTGACGGAAAAAAAAAAGAAACATTAAATAGATATCTATTGGTACGGATTCGAATTGGCGCCATTCTGATTAACAGTACGACGCTGCAACAAACCTAGCAACTGAGCCTTCCTTTTCGAATGCTATTCATTGAAGGAATGCGTAATATAACACAGCAAAAAAGCTTTTTGCCGAAAAAAATATAATAAGATTATGCGTCTATGTTTTAGCTAGAGTATGTTTTAGCCTATGTCATTAGCCAGCATGATACGATTTAAAAATTTTCGTAAAAAATTTAATTCGATTAAAGAATGAGGAAGATCTCACGTAGCGATTGAAACAAAAATTCTAGAGAAGTAATAAATTCGATTGAAAATAAGTGTTTTTATTTTTGAATAGTCAACAATTTCTCATAGCCGGCTTCTTTAACCTGTAGGGCTTAGATGCCCGCACTTGTTTTTCTTTTAACCGAACACTTAAATTTCAAAACGAAAACCAGTTGAACTGAGTCCGTTTTTTAAGTGCAATTTTTCGAACGTAGACAAAATGTTTTTTTATTCGGCCGAAAGCAGAGGAGTAGAAAATGATTTCTTACTAATAAAGTTGATAATAATTTTAATGTTTTGTATCGTATTCGAATAAATAATTAAAGATTTACTGGGTGAAACTCGTAGTTTTAATTTGGCGTAGTATTTTTTCATTTGTACAAAAGTTCGAACACTGCTTTTAGAAAAATCTACATTTCAGCATACAATGAAAATGTTTTTTTGCACAAAAAGGATTCCCTTGAGGTATGTCTAATACTTTTTTTATGCTTACATTATGCTCGATGGTCTGGAGGGAGTCAAAGCTTAAAAAAAAGGGAAGAACACCCTTCGATTAGCAGTCAACTTATCTGAATGATAACTGTAGCCTGCATAAAGGAGTCGAAACACTAAATAGCATTCGCACTGCATTTATTTTATTACGTGTGTTATCTGCTGTATGTTATGAGTACATGTAATGCGTAATATTAACTGTAAATTTGCTATTATGTCGGACAGCCCGAGCTGGCCCGAAGTTCAGACAGTTTATAGCTGAACGCTCTACCGAAAAAAAAAATCACAGGTAATTTTAAATTTTTTTTCTTGCCGAGAAGTGTTTTTATTTTTGAAAACTTTTACAATTTGTTATCGCAGGCTGTTTGAACAGTTTTAACTTAGATGGCAGCACGTGTTCATCATTTAACAGCACGGTTAAATATAAAATAATTTAAACTAAGTTCTTTTTTAAGCGTAGCTTTTCAAATGTAGTAAAAATGTGTAGTAAAAATTTGTTTTCTTGCGAAAAGAAGAAAAATATATATATTACCCTTTAAATTGAGGTAGTATTTGATTTATTTGTACAAAGAGTCAAAAACTCATTAGAAGAATATATTTCAACATACGATTTATTATATTTTACTGAACAAAAAACAATTCCAATGTAGTCTGAAATCTTAAACCTGATACTTATATTATCGCTTACATTATGCTTTAATTTTCTTCCCGGAACGAAAGCTCAAAAAAAAAAAAAAAAAAAAAAAAAAAAAAAAAAAACCCTTACGATTGAGTATCAATTTAGCTTCGTGTTGCATCAAGTTTTCATAACAGCTAGGAGCGTTTCTACCTTATGTACTCCCTCATATTTGTTATTCATTGTTTATGCAATGCGCGATATTTTTCTAATTTTTTGATGCAGATTGTCCGGACGTGGGCTCGGACACGCATTCTCCTGGTTACCAGTTGAACGCTCTGCCGATCAAGTTATTCAGCTCTGTTGGTAACAGTGCAAGTTAAAGTTATAAATTTAACCGAAAACCTCATTCTGGTTTTTTAAAACAAGTTTTTTTGCCCGAAAAAACAATTTTTAGATCATGGGTCTATTTTTTGTCAGTAGCCTGAACGATAAGCTTTAAAATAAGGGGTAAATCAAAGAAATCGATCAAGAATTGAGAAAAATCTCGCGTAGAAACCAAAAACAGGCTACAGAAATAATATATAAGGATACATTTTGCAATTAATTTTCAATTATATTTTCTTAAAACGAAGTATTGACTTAGAATCATAATGTTAAAATCTTTAATATATTTTTTTTTAATGTAATTTAGATTTCAGCTTTTGATAGACATTATTATTGTGCTTGACAAACTTTAAATGTTACACTTCTCTGAAACAGTTTATTTTTATTTTGAATCGATGCAGTTGGTATTTGAATAAATATATTGTTAAGATAAATAAATACCTTTGTGCTGAACAGTAAAGTAAGACAAAACAACGTAAGCAGAAGCACAAATTTGTAAATTACATTTACAAATTTGTGCTTCTGCTTACGTTGTTTTGTCTTACTTTAAATATATTGTTAGTTTTTCATACCTAAAAAATATCTTTACACCAAAGCGATTCCTTTCCTTTTTTCTCAATTTGGATTCTTCAAATAGTCCTTAAAATCAAAAGTGATTTCATCTCAACTAAATAAATCCCTGTTCATTACGATTGAGCAATATTCTTTTTCTGTATAGTAACCAGAACAAAAAAATCGTTAGAATAAAAAATGACAAATTGCGGTCGAAAACCATTCATTATTCATAAGACAGCAAAACCATCTAACTTGGAATCAGAGAACATACAAAATTGAGTTCAAAATGGAAATGACAAAAGAGCAGGGAAGCGTTTAATTTCATTCTATTTGCATGGAAGATTTTCAATTTGTTTTGAGCAGGCTCATTCCACGATTGTAGTGTGCATCACTTTAAAATACCACCTTTTGTAAGTGAGAAAATTTGACTCAATTTACTTCTTTGTTTTGCACGATAATGGATAAAGAGAATGTTCAGCAAGAATACAAATGATCTACAATAATGAAATCAGCATGTAAAGGAAGGTGCACTATGAAAGGAATATGGAATGTGCAAAGACAGACATCATAAATAGACAGTTACAGGTGTCCCTCGTATAACACGTTTAATTTGTACAGTTCTATATCGAAACCCTGTTACACGGAATTTTTAAATATATTTATTTAAATTATTATTTTGTTTATATTTATATACTTGCATAACATAAGTTTATTTGAGCAACAACAACAAAAATATAAAATAGAGGTATTCGATTGCTACATTTTTTATTGATCGTTTGCCGAATTAAGTTCAATGAGTTTCTTTCTTTCTTCTTTTTTTTTGTTTCTTTAACCCGTAACAGGAGAGGTGAAAAAGTATTACATAACAGGGGATGTGAGGTCTCAGAGACCACTCTACTGTATTTCTTTTTTTTTAAAATTGTGTAATTAAGATAAATTAATGTAAATTCCCTTAAATATTTTTTGTACTTTTGTTAGCAAGACAAAAAATATTTTTTAATTCTGAACTGAAATATACCTTTACCGAGGAAATTTAACTAATGCTAAAGATTTTTCGAGAGAAATCATATGTTGCAGTAAATAATTTAATATTCGTGATAAAAATATTTCTATTAGCAATTAATGATTTTATTTTAGCTGTTAATTATATACAAGACATTTTAATACCGGAAAATTGATTAGATGAGATTACGGAAAAATTTTGACAACCCTTTATCTATTAGTATTTTGCGTCGTATTTCTAAGAATATTTCAGCCTTTATTGTCCTTAGAACATCCTTGTAAACATTTCTAACAATTGTCAACCTCATCTAGAATATTTTGCATTTCTTCTTCTGCTTCACGCGGATAAAATAAATGAACCTATATCTGCGGTTCGAACGTGAAGAGCCATGTCTGCTACGGCCGAAAATTCTAGCACTGATGGGGAGGTACAGTTTCACAGACCGCTTCGAAAGAATGCAATGAAATTTCAACCAGATGCACTTGCCAAAAGATATTGATAAGCAAGGGATATGTTCAAGGTCACAAAACAAAAAGTTATTGGGAAAAACCACTCAATCGGACTAAAAATAAAAATTGGGGTGCTGGGATGAACTTTTGAGCGGTCTGTGAGACCGCACCTTCCCTGTTAAGGGTTAACAGTGAATTGAAACAAAACTGACTTTAAGTTTTTTTATATTTTTAAATTGTGTTACATAAAACCGTGTAGTACTACTCAATTCGACTTTTATACGTGTAATATCGAATCCGTGTAGTATTTAATTCAATATGGAATCGAATTCCTTTTATAATAATCGCAAATTTTGTTCCGTGCATTACCGAGGGACGCCTGTATCAATATATTTTGATACGCTGTTTTATTTAGCGAAATGAGCTGCTATGAACTTCTATTAAAAAATGCGTTGTATATATAAAAATAATTTTAGATCTGTATTTGTATGTAAATGGATAATGCCTGGTAAAAGATAAATCAAACTACAAGTTTTTTTTTTAATAATAATATAGGCTATTCTTGATAATAATTAGTATCTGGAATTTTTTGTAATTTTTTTGTTAGAGCAGCCCGAGCCATTTTTGAGAAGACTAATTTCAAGCTATTCATATTTTTTTTCAAACAAAAAATACAGAAGTTGTTGAGTTGTGTTGAATTAAGTTCTTGAGTTTTTGAGATAAGTTATGTTATTGTTCTAGGGAAAACTAGAGATACTTGACCCATTTTTTTTCTTTTTTTGTAGAATAGTGAGAAATGTTAAAATATAGATAATTAGTTTTATCATTTTGCACATTATTATGACTAAAAATAATACCATGTCTAAGTAGAAATCTGTTCCGGACATTCAGAACAGATGTCGAGCACATTTCCACGCACTTTCTTTTTAACAGATCACTTTCGGAATAAACTTTAGTGCATATCCAGGCAACTGGAATACTTTTTCTAAACATGTTTTCAATGTGTACTGGGAATTTGCAGTGCAACTGTTAATCTTTTCGCTGCTACCGGTGCTCACAGATTGGAAACAGTTGCAGTGTGTCATGGTACGATCATTCGCGAACGGCGAAAGCCTAGCGCGATAACAATAACGACCAAGTTGAATAAGAAATGTATCAGTAGCCAAAAAGGTTAATAGCCTAAGTAAATAAGGTAAGAGGTGGTGTTTTCTCTTCTTTTTTAAAGTTTTTTTTTACACTGTAACAAAATTCCGAAACGTTACTGGTTATTTCAGTGGAACGACTTGGGGTTTTACAGATTTTTACCTATTTCCCCGTAAAAACAAGTATCCTTGCAAAAAGGTTTCCTGAATCACTACAAGTTGCACGCATGCAGACTCTCCACCGTTGTAGAAAATATTTTTAGCAACCAGTTTAAAGATTAAATGAGCGTTCTTATTAAGTGTACCGCCCTAAAGTCGACTACGGCTCGTCCAGCTTGACTGTCTCCCAGTGAGGGGGACAACCGTCAATGTAATAGCTACCTACAGCTTGCCAGGCGCGATGTATGCTTGGTTCTGTCTTGAACAACTTTGACCGTGGTTGCGCTAATTCTTCTGGAGCATTCTTGGTAAATCAGGAAGGTTGTAATCAATTACATTAAACCTACTTAATTCTCCTAGGAGGTTATCGAGAAATAACTGGCTTTAATAGGGGAGATTTCGCAATGCTTCAGAAAATTTCACGGTTGATTTCAGAAATATTACTGATTTTTATCGGAAAAGGTTCCTGGTTTTTCCAAGATATGCTACTGGCAGAAATTGGGCACATCAGCTGCCTATTATTTTCTAGGAACGTTTCTGAACCATTTTTACAGTGTAAAATCAAAAACTCATCACTGTAAAAACAATTCAGAAACGTTCCTGGAAAATAATTGGCAGCTGATGTGCCCAACTTCTTCCAGTAACATATCTTGGAAAAACCAGAAACGTTTTGCGCTAAAAGTCAGTACCCTTTCTGAAATTAACCCTGAAACTTTCTGAAGAAATGCGAAAACTCCCCTGTTAAACCCAGTCATGTCTCCAGAACCTTCTAGGAAGATTACGTAGGTTTAATGCTATTGATTAGAACCTTCTTGATTTACCAAGAATGCTCCATAAAAATCAGAGCGACCACGGCCAAAGCTATGCAAGAGGGAACCAACCATATCTCTTGCCTGCAATTTCTGCCTTGCAAAGCTGTAGCTATCCATTGACTATATCTCTTGCCTGCAAGTTCTGCCTTGCAAAGCTGTAGCTATCCATTGACCTTTTTCGCTCTCAATAGGAGCTTAGTCAACCTGTATTGACCGTAGGCAACCTTAGGCCGATACACTTAATAAACACGCTCATGCAATCTTTAAACTGGTTGCTAAAAATATTTTCCACAACAGTGAATAGCCTACACGTGTGCAACTTGTAGCGATTCAGGAAACTTTTTTGTGAAGATATTTGATTTTACGGGGAAATAGGTGAAAACGTGTGAAATCCCGAGACGTTCCACAGAAATAACCAGTAACCTTTCAAAAAATTTTTACAGTGAGCCTAATCCGTCAAAACATTTAATTGTATTTTATTAGGGGTACAAACAAAGTTCAAATTGAAAGAAATCAAGTCTGTTCATAATCACCCAGACTTACCCTATGTGATTAACTAATTCAGTGAAGCACCTTTTTTACATTTCTTTTTTACACGTTATTACCAGTTATACGTTGTTCTAATTCGTCCTCGGCGAATCTAATACATATTAACGAATGCCTATTATACATTTTTAATTAATACGCTTTTTTCATGCAGTCCCTTCAAAAACGTATAAAAGGTGCTTCACTGTATGCCTCTATTCTACAGGTAGTTATCAAAATAATGGAAACACTGAGACTACACTGTAAAAACGATTCAGAAATGTTCCTGGAAAACAATGGGCAGCTGATGTGCCCAATTTCTGCCAGTAACATATCTTGCAAAAACCAGGAACGTTTTCCGCTAAACTTAACGTAACCTTCCTGAAAAATCCAGAAATCTTTTTTTTTTAAAGCCAGTCGTGTCTCTATAATATCAGAGTAATCTTAAGTAAAGATAACATAACAGCTTGTCACCCTCGTGGTTTATTAAGACCGTTCCATAAGCAGTATTGCAACCACGACCAAAGTTAAACCATAATTGCAAGTACGTATCAAGCATCTCACTTGATTGCAATTCTTGCAAAGCTATGTAATCCATACTTATCCGCTCCCCTTCGGAAGTTTAACCAGCATGGAAAAGCCATAGTTGAACTGAAGCCAATACACCTTATAAATGCTATCAGTTAATCTTTAAACTGGGAGCTAAAAATATTTTTTTCAATAGAGAGAAGTCTGCATTCGTGCAACTTGTAGCAATTCAGGAAACTTTTTGACAATGATACTTGATATTTCCAAGAAGTGGATTAAAACCATTGAAATCCTGAAACGTTACATGGAAATACTCAGTAACGTTTCGGATTTTTTTTTACAGTGTAGTTTGGTGTTGGGAATCGCTAATCTGCTGTAAATGTTCTGATAATAAAGGTGCCTTCTGACTGTAATCACTCACACTGGTGAACCCAGATGGTGATTGAGCACTGTGGTCACTTTTGCTGCTATTGTTCGTTTTTTTACACACTACAATCCGCTTCAATACCCGTCGGTTTCTTTCACTGAGCTTCTTTTTCCACCTACTATTTTGCTTTGCCGAGCTTGTCTTACCGTTCTGTGCGTATGCTGTCATGACTTTAGATACCGTACCTCTGGAAACGCCAAAAAGTAGAGCTGTTTCAGTTACACTTGCTACAACTAGACGTGCTCCAACAATTTGGCCACTTTTAAAATTTAAGAGATCGGTCATTTCACGTGCTTGAAAAAAAATCAAGACTTCCAGAACATCAATCGAGCCACCATATATTACCTGAATATGTACATTGCTACTAATAAAAAAAATCAGACATCTAGTTTTATTCTTTATTACCTACGAAGTACAGTCTGAAATGTCACTTTTATTCACAGATGTTTCCATTATTTTGATCTACCTGTACATAAAATAATGATTTTCGCTTCGAAAAAAAGAGCATGCCAGTTTTTCAACAAGCGAGATTCGGTAACGTTTTCAATTTTAAAATTTTACTCCAAGTGATTGATATGTTGTTTCTAATTAACAAATTGTTCATTGCACTTAAACTAGTGTTTTCCAAACTGGTGGTTTTTAAAATATGAAAGCATCTTTTAAATTTAACGTCTTAATATTTAATAAACGAAGCTGGAAGCGAAAGATAAAATAATCAGTATCCGTTTTGAAAGTGCTAATTATCTTAATAGACCAAACTAATGCTTTTGCTATTAGTTTGTTTAATATTTAACTGAGAACTTAGCTTATAGTTAAACATAAATTATGAACTATATAGTTTAAAGCTTGTATCATTTTCTTATTTTTCTCATTTTGCAATCTCTTTCTTGGGCATGTCCTCAAAGCGATGTGTAAAACTTAAAAGGGATGTTTTGCATAAATATAGTCGTATATATACCTTCCATAAGTAATACGTGTTTATGGTTTATTTAATGCAGGAATGGGTAGACGTTAATTTGAGATGGAATGCAAGCGAATATGGCGGCGTTAAGGACCTTAGAATACCTCCTTGGAGAATATGGAAGCCAGATGTATTAATGTATAACAGGTCAGATATTCTACATGCAAATGTTTTAAATATAAATGGTATTTCTTATTTCTATTTCGTCGCTTATTTCTTGGTTTATTGTTCATAGCGACTCTGTAAGTGTTCCAATTCTTGCCAGAGTTGTACCCAAGCAACGTAATTTTTAAAAGTGCATGTTACGAAACTTATTCCAGCATGTTTTTTTTTCTTCTTTTTTTTTCACAAAATCACTTTTTTTTTGGAGAATGGCGTTACAAAAAAAAAAAAAAAAGTTATGCTTTTTTCCATTGAAGTCGAAAAAAAAAAACCAGTCTACATATGAAAGCAGTTAAAAGCAAAAGGATATAAGTGGACATAAAGTTTCAATCCCAAGCAGACTTTCTTTTAAAAGTGTTTCTGAATCCCGTCGCATTGCAGCACCTACAAGGGCTACTAGTACCCTTTCTTGCATTTACAAGGTTCACCTACCATTTGCACTGGTTATCTCCAAATTTTCATGTTTGGCACTTACATTCCTTGGTTCTCGCTACCTCATAAGAAGCAAAGGGCAGTGAGAAGCAAAGGGATGTACGTGGGAATTTTCACGTTTTTACTAAAACGCGTTTAAAGTTTCGGTCCTAGGTAGGCTTTCATTGATTTTTTTTTCAACGTTATGATTTAAAGTAACACCTAGCGGGATTACTGGTACTATCTCTTGCACCAAAACAGAAGAAAGTTTCACCAAAGAATCCAAATTTTTACTTTTGTGCCTTTCATTTCTTTGCTTATAACTGCCTCATATGAATTATTTTTGTTGATCAAGTAATGCACATTTTTATAACGCCCTTTCATCGTTTTCATTGGCCTTTAAAAAAGTCTGGAGCTACTGCTTACTTTAAATTTTAAAAACATTCATTTTATAAAAAAACATTTTTCATTAGTGGAAAAATAATAATTAATATAAAATTAACAGAACAGACTTTGCATTGCCAAATAAGAACAAGTTTTACGATAGTTGCACATAAACGTTATTGCGAATTGTAATTGTGCACTTTTTTTGCAGCGCAGACGAGAAGTTTGACGGCACCTACCACACGAACGTAGTCGTTCGAAACAACGGCAGCTGCACCTACATCCCTCCAGGTATCTTCAAGAGCACGTGTAAAATAGATATCACGTGGTTCCCCTTCGATGACCAAAAATGCAACATGAAGTTTGGGTCCTGGACATACGATGGGAACCACATCGACCTTAGGCTGTCTTCCGAAGAAGGGGGTGATTTGTCCACCTACATCACCAATGGTGAATGGGAATTAATCGGTGAGGAACAAATGGAGTTGAATTTTTGAATTCTTAAGTAATTTGTGAATTTAACATTTGAAAATTATTATATTAGGGGAGGAGTGGGTAGAGTGAGATAGCAACAGTTTTTTTTTCTTTTTGGATATTTCTAGCCTGTAAAAACTTTCAAGTCGAGATACTATGAAAAATATTACGGAAAAAAAGTTAATTTCAAGTATCGTGCAAGAAAAATTACTGTGTCATTACATCACTGTATTTTTTTTTTTTTTTTTTTGTAAAACCTTATTCTATATCACTCATTGAGAAGAAGAGTACCACTATACGAAGAAATGAAATTTTACTGGAGAAGCGTTTGAAGTTGAACTCTTCAGGCAATTTGCATTAAGAAAAAAAAGTTTGCTGAGCTCTCCAGTGGTTAATATTCGAACAAATAGTCTGTTATTATTTTCCAAAGAAGATAACGTCCTTTGAAGGCCTTTTAGCGAAAAAAAAAAAACGCAAATGAAAAAAATGTGTTTTGTGGCACTCTTTTTCCAAATGAACGATGTAATCGGTGGCAGCATAGCTGCATTTTCTGCTCTGGAATAGCTTAACTGATATAATCGAATCCAAATCATAAACTAATCAGACATGACTTATATAACAATTAAAGTAACAATTAAATAAGCATTATCGGTAATTATGCATAATCAGTTGAATTATGATTTTGACAATTGCAATCGAATTTTCGTGTCACACACTAACCCCTCTTTCTCTTCTAATATTTTTAATGCCCGCAATAGAAATTGGTGAGCAATTGAAAGAGCACATGGATTTGGAAGCATACGATTTTAGCCCTAGTGTCCTCGTTATTGAAATATGAGTTCTTAAAGACTGGCTATATTTTGCGAAAAGTCACCTAAGCGACTTAAGCGAGTTATTTAACGGTCATTTTTGAAGCGAACCTTAGTTAATTTACTTCCCCTTTCATACTTTACTCTCAACAGTCTAAAGTTACTTATTGGTTAACGAGTACGTGATTACTATAAAATTGTTGCTATTTCTGTGAAATTATTGTTTTTTTAGTGTTTTGGTAAATTTGTCTCTTGATAAAGCTTATAATTGCAATAATTTTAACTAGATGAACCGTATGAAGCATTAGAGCTTGACATTTTTATCGCTCTTATAAAAATGCTGCGTAAGAACGCCATATGCAATTTTTTTTTTTTTCAAAAATGTTAAAAAAATAAAAAAAAAGCAGACTGGTAGAAGGCTTGATCTCTGAACCGTCCAATAGAAAATCTGACAATCTACCGACTGAAATATCTGGTTATCCTATTAAATGTTGTGTGCGGAAGATTAAATTATATAACCAGACAAATCCATTCTTTTTTTTTTAATTGTGATTCTTTAAAAAACAGACAAAGTGTGAATTGTTTGTATATTTTTTACCAAAAGCGGGAGAATTTTTTTTAACACGATATCTTATTAATGAAATTTGAAGATGTTTTCAGGAAATTATGACGTTCCTATTAAAAAAAAACGAGAGAGAGAGAGAGAAAAAAAACATTTTAGAAATAATATTACAGTTTGTAAAGTTGTTTGCTATTAAGTTTTACCTTTCCTAATTTGCTCGGAAAATATAATATCATTTTTTAAAAATTTTAAAGAGTCATAAGTTGTTATAATAGCAGGTTCATTATAGAAATAATCTTAACAAAAGCACAAAAAATGTAAATATTTGACTGACTTAAGGCCTCATTCACAAGAAGAAACTTAGTTGAATCAACTTTCGAACGGGAGGGGGTGTTAATAGAAAGTGCAACAAGTAAAAAAAAATGGAGGAAACGCGTGCCATCCTTCACACGACAGTTAACTGTGTCTGGTGTGCCCGTCACAGCCGGCACATGGCAGCTAGCATTTTCATCGAAAGTTGTTTTGCGGGTGTGATTGATGTGCCGGGTACACCATGCTCTTCTTAACCCATTCATGCCGGTTGGTACAAAAATATACCAACCGGGAAAAAAATTATAATATATAGACATAAAATAAATAAATACTAATAAAATTATCACAGTTTATTGTTTTTTTCGAAACCGGCATTAATGGGTTAATAACCGCCCTTTTCTAAATAACCGCCACGTCTGTTTGAAAGTTGGATTACCTAGTATGAAGGAGGCCCCAATAAGTTTGATTTTTAACATAAATTAAAACGAGTTATTTATTGTCATTAGATTAGTTAAACGCCAAAACCATTTACTGTAACTTTGAAGCAACTATTTAATGCATGGATAAAGATATGTAGGCATGCTTATTATGGAAATTATCTCATTATGCTGTATACCTTACTGTCTCTTCATTCCAATTCTTTGGGATTTAAATGAATAAATGTTTTTCTGATCTTGAGTACATCAATCAAATCCTTCACTTTTAAAATAAAAAAAACTTTTATTTAATTACCTTTTTAGAAAAAAGTATAAATTATAATTTCCGCCAACGTTGGGCGTATAAAACATTTACATGTCACCAAAATATTTCAATCAATGTATTTTATTTAGTCTTCCGTTGCCATAACAAAACTAGTATGTTGTGGCCATCACGAAACTTTCTTCTATATTTTTCCTTTTTCTGATCCCTCCCCATGCTTGACGAGGAAGCAATATTCCTAACAAAAACAAAATGACACATTCAAAAACTTGACGACCATCCCAATGTCTGAATTATTGTAAAAGCAAAGCAAAGAGCGAAAATTGAAGGTTACTTTAAAAGCCTTACTTGAATTAATTACAAATATTTTATTTATTAAAAAACATAAGATGGCAACAGTTAAAATTTTTAATTCATTGAGATAATATTTCCGATCATTTCCATACAATTAAAATCACGAGAAATACGCAGACGACAATCTATTACGATTTATCTTTGTTATTGTTGCATTAATAAAACTATTTTTATTCGCAAAAAAAAAAAAAAAAAAAAAAAAATCAACACCTCTTGGAGCGATTGGAGTCAAAATTGAACCAAAGCCTGTTTACGTATGGATTCACATATATTCCAAATTTCAAACAGAACGTAGCATTACTTCTTGAGATAGGGCACTCACAATGGAAAAAAAGAACGGGCGATTGCGCTACCCCCTTTTTAGCTGTTGACACCAAAATAAAATCAGCTCTTATACCCACTAAGGGCTACTTGTCAAAAATTTTTTTGTTTCATTCCGTTCGTTATTTCTTGAGATACAGCAGTCACAATTCACGACAAAAAACGTTCTATAACTCAACCCCCGTTTGAGCTATTGACACCAAAATTGAATCAGCACCTGCTCCATATAGATCAAATTTTATTTGATTCCGCCAGTTACTTCCTGAGGAATAGCAATCACGCATAACTCAAAAAACGTCCCATTGCTCCACCCCCCTTGGAGGAATTCGCGCCAAAAACCAATGGGCACAAGTTCACATAGGGTCACATATGTGTACCAAATTTCGTTCAATTTCATGCGATAGTTTTTGCTGTAGAGCGGCCACAAAAAACTGGTCACACACAGACGTGACACACACACACACATACACACACACATACATACACACACACATACATACACACACACATACATACACACACACAGACAGACAGACATTTTCCAAAAATAGTCGAAATGGGCTCAGCACACCTCAAAACGTTCGAATCCGTCAAAATTCGAAAATCGAAAATTTGCACGAATCCAATACTTTCTTCTATATATTAGACTAGCAAAAATACCCGGCGTTGCCTGGGTCAGCAATAATTATGAGAAACAATCGTTACTTGCATTTGTTTTCTGTTTTAAGTGAAAGAACTTAAAACACACCTTTTTGACGTGATTTAAAATCTAGCTTCTTCCTTACTCATAAAACTAAAGTAGCAGTAAGTAAAAAGAGCAAAATAGTATTCATTTAGAAACGAAAACACGAAATTTTAGCGTATACAAATTTGAAGAATTTCCGAAATATGAAATTAAACTTGACATGTTTAAAAAGATTTATCTGTTAGTACTTTTTTTTTTGAAATCCAAAACCTTCTCTGTATGGCTATTGATGTACGAACTGTTTTAAAAAATGTAGCCGCCCGTGGTCCCCTTACACTTGCTTTAGTTATTTTGGGAAATTTCAATTTTTGTGGGCACTTGGTGCGGTTTAAAATCTTACCAAATTTGCGGGAATTATTTTGGGACACTTTCGAAAATACTCCCCCTCCTTACTAATTTTTATTATAGAAATATTGTTGCCAGATGCTGAGATACTTTTGGTCAAAATAAAATGGCGCTAAACGGTTTCATCCGAAATGTTTCCAAAATAAGTAGTAAAATTTGGCGATTGTTTGAAATCGTGCAAAAAGAAAAATTAATGGAAGAAACATTATTACGTAGTCTTTGGGCTCAAAAACAGCGACAGTGGAAAAAACTGCCAAATGCACTAGCTACTGAAATCTTTTTGAAAAAATTCTGGCGATATTTCTGCTGGTTGGTTGGATATAGTGAGCAAGTGTCCAATCAGCAGAAATAATAATAATAAACCATTAATTACATTAGTTCCGTTTAAAAGTAAAATGATCAGCCAAATCCATTTATTTTTAGCCAATCTTGTGGAAAAACGTTACTTTAAGATTTGACTTGAGAAAAGCCTCAAAAAGCAGAAGAAACGCAAAATTATTCAACAATACAACAATTCTTGGGAGTTGAGATGACACACTAAATAATGACTTATGTTGATGAAAGCCTACGAACAGGGAACAAAAAAGCTCATAACTCGTTTTTTATACAACTTAGAAACTTCGAACAGATGATATATTCAGCAGAAAAATTGGCGCTTTCGATGGACATATAACGTTAATATGTGCACGTTTTTTTCCACCCCCATATTGGGGCATTTATGCGAAAATTGGAATAAAAAGGGAACTATCAATCGGATTTTTTTCGAACTGGTCTATAAACCTTCCCAGTACCAAACTGAACAAACGGTGAAAGTTTCAGCCAAATCTGCCGGGTAGTTTCTGAGATCTTAGGGAACAAATTTACCAAACTCCATTTTTATATATTAAGATATAGAAGAAAATAAAAATAAGTAAATAAAAATGTATAGCGCAGACGATAATTGAACTAAACAAAAAACAAACATATATAAAACATTGCAGACGATAGTAAATTGATTGATATTAAATGTAAAACAAAGCAGACAATACCTTTTCAAAAAGCAGCGTCACTTACACTTTTTCATTTTTCTCCCAGAACTTCCAGGCACGCGTAATGAAATAATCTACTCGTGCTGTCCTGAGCCTTACGTGGATATCACCTTCTCCATTCACATTCGTCGAAGGACGCTTTACTACGGCTTCAACCTCATCATTCCATGTGTACTCATATCCTCCATGGCACTGCTCGGATTCACACTGCCACCCGATTCCGGAGAGAAGCTGACTCTAGGTGAGATATTCAGAGCACTAAAGCGTAATTGAGTATTACAAGCGATTGATATTATGTGACATATGCTTGTATGTACAGTGGGTGACGAAATTATTAAGGGACACTACTCAAATTTTCTAGAATAGGCTCTCTCTCTGAAGAAATAAACTGCGAATCATTAAATTGTTTTTATTCTGGAATGATGCTGGTATTATTATTAATGTGTTTCAGAAATTTAAACACTATAACAGTGTGCGTAATTTCACAAATACGCTGTAAAAAAATCCGAAACATTACTGAGTATTTCCATGTAACATTTCAGGATTTCAATGGTTTTTATCCACTTCCTGGAAATATCAAGTATCAGTGTCAAAAAGTGTCCTGAATTGCTACAAGTTGTCCGAGTGCAGACTTCTCTCTGTTGAAAAGATAAGTAAGGACTACATAGATTTGCAAGAATTGCAATCAAGTGAGATGCTTGATACGTACTTGCAATTCTGGTTTAACTTTGGCCGTGGTTGCAATACTGCTTTTGGAACGGTCTTGATCAACCACGAGGGTGCCAAGCTGTTATGTTATCTCTACTTAACATTACTCTGATGTTACAGAGACAGGACTGGCTTTAAACAAAAAGATTTCTGGATTTATCAGGAAGATGACTGAAGTTTAGCGGAAAACGTTCCTAGTTTTTGCGAGATATGCTACGGGCAGAAATTGGGTACATCAGCTGCCCATTGTTTTCCAGGAACGTTTCTGAATCGTTTGTACAGTGTAAAGTTACTCCTGTTTTAGTCGCCAATCTTAAAAAACAGCTGTTGTCATTTTTGAAATTGCATAATTTAATTTATTAGCTCTACTATATTTCTGAGTATTTTTCCAAATACTTATCATAAAATCAAAGTAAAAAATAAAACTTAACTGAGTTGAATTATCATTAAAATTAAAACCAAATAAAATATTAGTTTAAAAATGTGTGCGAAACTGTATTATTTCATTATTATCTTTCACAGATTTATGGTGCCGCCTGCCTCGTTTAGTGGTCAATAAAGGTGGGCAATCTAGTTCTTTTTCATGATCCGTTCATCAGAGGATCGTTCATTCTTTTCATCTGTTCATTCAACTCGTTCATTTGAACGACTTCGTTCATTAAAAAAAGGTTACAGGTGATCTATCTGCTCGATTTACCCACGTACATTCGAAATGTTTCATTAAATCAGTAATATTCTTTGGAGGAAAAATGACTAAAATTATCTAAAAGTAAGAAAATATGCCTATGAAAAATAAATCTATCAGGTTTACATGTATAAAGCTATTATAGTTCATTTTGTAAGATTTTTCTCCGTTGCAGAATGAGTAGATATGTTTTGCAATCCAAAATTTGCAGGTTCCATTTCAACAGGTTCCATGTCACAAAATTAAGTTGTTAAATTTTACTATGTAACAAAATGAATAAACTTTGTGATGTCAGAAAGTTATCAAAATTGAACTTACTTGAAAGAGTTTTTTTAATTCTAAATAGAAATATCATACTATGTCCAAGTGTAATATGGTCACAGGTGAATATAAAACAAAAAATAATTTTGAATGTGTACTTTAATGTGTTTAGGTCACATTTAAAAAATTAAACCTCGAAATAAATAAAGGAGAGAACTACATAACAAAAAAGAAATGAAATATGAAATAGGCTATTATGAAACATGAGAATAAAGAAATGTTCATTAAAACTATGTACGAGAAATATGCATAAACTTAACAAAAATATTGTAATCATAAAACGTCTGCCTTTTTAATAAAATCTGGCGTAAATTGTCGAAACTGACCGTTTGGCCCAAAAATAAACATCAGTCAACCATGACATCTACCCAAAAGAAAGCGGTGCGTTCCTCACATTTTTTTTCCAGCTATAGTACTGCATTACTGTATACATACCTTTAAGTAGTTCCAAATACAATGTATTACCAAGTACAATGCGAGTATATTCGAATTGAATATATTGTACTGCATGTGTTTTTAAGTTTTTGAACAAACTCCCCAGAAATTTTATTAAAATGAAGTTTTAAAAAGTCAATTTTACGCTATCTTTGGAGACGTTAATTGAGGAGTATGGTTTTAAGAATCTCTCTCAAAAATGTTTCGAAATTGAAATTTCCGAGTATTTTTTTTAATTAGGGTCCTAAAAACGCATTTTAGAATTTTTTGTTGATATAAGGAGAAAGGTCAGGGTTCCAAAAATACTATATGAAAACTAAACCTAGAAACCGAAATATTCTAGGAAAGTTGGTGGGTGCTCTTCTAGCTCTTCTGCTGTCGAGCCTAAAAATGCCATTTTAGGCAATGTTTGCTGATATTAAAGTGAGAGTGAGGGTGCTTGGAATCTCCCTCTTCTTGGAAATATTTTGCCGTTAAGGCTCTAAAAATCCAATTTTAAGCTATTTTCGTACGTGTTAGAGAAAGGGGTAGAAGATTCATGACATCTCCCACCATAAACCTCATTTTAAAGCAGAAGTCACAATATTAACCGTGGGGGTTGGGGGGGGGGAGTCTCATCGAAAATCGTTTGTAATTGAGGCCTTAAAAAAGGTCATTTAAGCCACTTTTAGGCAAGCTAAAATCCTAGCTAAAATCCTTAGCTAATCTCCGCAGAAAATGTTTCCAAATTGAAATCCCAAAATGCAATTTTTAGTTACCTTTCGTGGCATTTGTTTAGCAGTATGGAAAAGGTTGCTCTCACTTAGAAAATTTCGAAATTAAAGCCATAGAAAAGCAAATTTAGGCTCACTTGGTCTCGAGATCAATTAGTGTATTCTAAAGACAGCAGCTTTTAGAGATCGTCCAAGTATTTAAAGTTGAAATCAAGGAATGATGAGAATGATAGAACTAAAATTTTGGAGATAATAGTTCTGTTTCGAGGTGAGGGGAAAAAATTCTCTCCCAATTAAAACCTAAATTTCTTGAAAAGTAAAATACATGAGTAAAAATTTGCTATCGACTCATAATATTTTCTTTCTTTTTTTTCTGCTTAAAAAAATTCCTACAATCACAAAGTTTCGGGAGACGCCATGGAATTTTGAGATTGTTTGAGAGTCCAAAATTTGAAGATGAATGTAGCTCAAAAACGTGGGGGGATTTCATCACAAGTACAGCATTAAAAATGTTCAAGACTTCTCACCGTTCAAAAGAACGGTCGTACATTTTTTAGATGAACGAGTGTTTTCGTTCATTTTAAAGATTCGTTCTTTTTGATCCGTTCGTTCAAGAACGACACATCTCTAGTGGTCAGAGAAGTCTGACGGCGACAGGAAGGTTCGGGTTCGAATCCCATGCTTGAGCATGGACGTCTTTTCTCTTTCCTGTCCTTTCTTTGCGTTTTTGGACTGTGAATGGTTTCCTACCCTATAAACGGGTCCTTATGGCAAAAGTGTACTGTAGAATTTGGAATTCGCACTAAATTACTGTACAGCTGGAAAAAGGAAGCAGCGTACCCCAAATTGCAAGCCTAGCTGACACACGACAAAAATAACAAAAGTTCTATAGTTTTATAGTTCAATTCTAAATGCGCATGCTCTTTACAATTTCAAAGCAATTTTGTGATAAATATTAATATTCAAATTGTTGTTGACACAAGAGTCCGAATCTTTTGGAATTGCCCTTTTTTAACAGAAAAAAAAAGCATTAATATTTATTTTGTTCAGGATCGCTCTCATGTTTCAGTAAAAACATACTTTGTAGGTTTTTCAATATTTGGGCCTAGAAAGCCACCGCTCAACCAAAGTGGCATTCAATAAAGGTCAAAAATTTAGGAAGAGTTCGATTAAGTTTATTCGTTTTTTCGCTTTATAACAGCCAGGAGGAAAGAAAGCCTTTTTACTGGAGAGTGACACATTTCACAAAAGAGCGAAGATAGTGCTCTTTTCGAAAAAAGAGATTAAAAAAAAGAAAGAAAATTTTTCTGTTGATTTTAAAGGAAAATCTAAAAGCAACAATGATTTTTCATCTATTTTCTCATAAAATGAAGTACTTTTGCGAAAAAAGTTTGATGACTTATGCAGACTTTTCACTGTTGTGAAAAATAATTTTTGCTATCAGTTTGATGATTTGCGTGTTTATTAAGTAAATCATTTATGACCCGCTCAGTTAGATTAAGCTCTCATTTAGAGCAAATGAGTCGCTGGATAGTTACGGCTTTGGAATACTAGAAATGCAGGCGAGAGATATGTTTGGTTCTAGCTTACAATTCTTTCTCAACTTTGGCTATTGTTGCAATAATGCTACTGGTGTTTGCTTGGTGAACCGGGAAGGTTCTAATCAAAAACATTAAACCTACCTCATTTTTATAAAGGTTCCCGAGACATGACTGGCATTTCAACCGAAGTGATTTTCAAATTCTCCAGTAAGGTTACAGACATTTAGCGAAAACGTTATGGTTTTTGCAAGATATGTTACGGACAGTAATTAAGCACATCATCAGCAAATCACTGTAAAAACGATTCAGAAACATTCCTTTAAAGAAATAGGCAGCTGATGAGCCCAATTTCTGCCAGTAGAACATATTTTTCAAATGCCAGGAACGTTTTGGATGGCGGCAGAAGTGTTTTCATGTTTTCTAAAAGATATTAGAAACAGTTTCAAGTGAAAATTAAACAAATAGAAATGATATCTTAAACCTCTCGTTATATAAATGAATTGTCAAATTCTGTAATTTGCAGTACCGACCTTTTAACATATTTTACTTTAGTATAGTCCAGATTACGCCAAAAACAATTTAATAGTGTTTTTCAACATATTCTCCAAACCACTGAGCTGAGACACGCTTAATATTTTTATTCTAAAAAAATGAATGCACAAGGAAAGAAGAACAAGTAGTGTTAATTACTTAATAGAAAAGGACGGACTCTAATAAACCGTATAAATTAAATAACTCAAAAACAATTCTCTTAATGAAAATCAGGCGGTAGTAAGTAAATACTTTGTTTGGAAATTTTTAAGCAAAGAAAAAAGAAGACACAATCATTTAACTATTTTTTTTTAATATTTTCAGATTCATTCTTTCTTCATAAAATGACAAACTAATGACACCAAATTTACGATGTCTGCCACCAGCAAGAATCGAACTCACGACCCCTGGTTTCCGTGCCCAGTACTCTAACCTCTGAGCTATGGAGGCGTAGCGTCGTTATGTATTACGAAAAACAATCGAAAGCATTTTTTATCAATTGTATAAAATTATAAAAGTTCTTAAAATATCTTTACATATAAATAACACTTAGGTATTGTAATATGCAGAACAATCATGCCACACTTTTGACTTGTCTATAGTACATATTACAAGTAAAAATTTTGGAGAGTGTTGTAATAAGTCCTTTTAAAGGCCCATGATAGATGATCCGCGTAATGTTTTCTTTGCGATATTCTATAAAAAACGTAAAATTTTAAATTTAAGAAACATAATTTCCTAATATTTTTGTCAATAAAAAAGAAAACTTATTACCGGTATAGAAATAAAATACTAAGAAAAGTTAGGGAAACGAAAACTGAACGGCAATGAGTATCTTTGCTGTGGAGGGAAATTCTACGTAGAGATACAACAAGGCACGGGAATTTCATCACTTTCCCTCACGATTGTTATGCTACTGCTTTTTCTGCCCCTTAAAATAACATTCGATAAATTCGCAACATTGTAGCCACCAGCGAGATTCGAACTCACGAACCCTGGTTTACGAGACCAGTGCTCTAACCACTGAACTATGATGGCAGTATCGTCATCATGTATTAAGAAAAACACACACAATCGAAAGATTTTTTAATCAATTGTATAAAATTATAATAGTTCTTAAAATATCTTTACATATAAATAACACTTAGGTATTGCAATATGCAGAACTATCATGTCAATCTTTTGACTTGTCTAAAATACATATTACAAGTAAAAATTTTGGAGAGTGTTGTAATCAGTCCTTTTAAAGGCCACTGATAGATGATCCGCGTAATATTTTCTTTGCGATATTTTATAAAAAACGTAAAATTTTAAATTTAAGAAACATAATTTCCTAATATTTTTGTCAATAAAAAAGAAAACTTGTTACCGGTATAGAAATAAAATACTAAGAAAAGTTAGGGAAACGAAAACTGAACGGCAATGAGTATCTTTGCTGTGGAGGGAAATTCTACGTAGAGATACAACAAGGCACGGGAATTTCATCACTTTCCCTCGCGATTGTTATGCTACTGCTTTTTCTGCCCCTTAAAATACCATTCGATAAATTCGCAACATTGTAGCCACCAGCGAGATTCGAACTCACGAACCCTGGTTTACGAGACCAGTGCTCTAACCACTGAACTATGATGGCAGTATCGTCATCATGTATTAAGAAAAACACACACAATCGAAAGATTTTTTAATCAATTGTATAAAATTATAATAGTTCTTAAAATATCTTTACATATAAATAACACTTAGGTATTGCAATATGCAGAACTATCATGTCAATCTTTTGACTTGTCTAAAATACATATTACAAGTAAAAATTTTGGAGAGTGTTGTAATCAGTCCTTTTAAAGGCCACTGATAGATGATCCGCGTAATATTTTCTTTGCGATATTTTATAAAAAACGTAAAATTTTAAATTTAAGAAACATAATTTCCTAATATTTTTGTCAATAAAAAAGAAAACTTGTTACCGGTATAGAAATAAAATACTAAGAAAAGTTAGGGAAACGAAAACTGAACGGCAATAAGTATCTTTGCTGTGGAGGGAAATTCTACGTAGAGATACAACAAGGCACGGGAATTTCATTAGTTTCCCTCACGTTTGTTATGCTACTGCTTTTACTGCCCCTTAAAATACCATTCGATAAATTCGCAACATTGCAGCCACCAGCGAGATTCGAACTCAGGACCCCTGGTTTACGAGACTAGTGCTCTAACCTCTGAGCTATGGTGGCAGTATCGGCGATAGGTATTACGAAAAACAATCGAAAGCATTTTTAATCAATTGTATAAAATTATAATAGTTCTTAAAATATTTTTACATATAAATAACACTTAGGTATTGTAATATGCAGGACGATCATGTCACTCTTTTGACTCGTCTATAATACATATTACAAGTAAAAATTTTGGAGAGTGTTGTAATAATTCCTTTTAAAGGCCACTGATAGATGATCCGCGTAATGTTTTCTTTGCAATATTTTTTAAAAAACATGAAATTGTAAATTTAAGGAACATAACTTACTGATATTTTTGTCAATAAAAAAAAAAAAAAAACTTCTTACCAGTTTATATAAACAAATAAAATCTTAAGAAAAGTTAGGGAAACGAAAACTGAACGGCAATAGGTAGCTTTTCAGTGGAGGGAAATTCTACGTAGAGATACAACAAGGCACGGGAATTTCATTTGTTTCCCTCACGTTTGTTATGCTACTGCTTTTTCTGCCCCTTAAAATACCATTCGATAAATTCGCAACATTATTGCCACCAGCGAGATTCGAACTCACGCCCCCTGGTTTACGAGACCAGTGCTCTAACCTCTGAGCTATGGTGGCAGGCTTGGTTTAACGATTTCTTAAAGATATTCAAAAAAATTTTGAAGAAAATTAAAAAAAAAAGAAATGATATCTTAAACCTTTTAATTTTTAAATGAGTTTTCAAATACTGTAGTTTGTAGTGCCAACCCTTTAACACCCTTTACTTTTCCATGGTCCCAAATACATCAAAAACAATTGATTAGTGTTTTTCAACATATTCTCGAAACCACTGAACTGAGAAGCGTGCAATATTTTATTACATAAAATACTAAAGGTACAAATAAAGAAGATCATGTAGCGTATACTACTTCCTAGAAAAGCACGGACTCTAGAAAACCGTATAAATATAATAACTCAAAAATTATTCTCATAATGAAATTTTTGCTGTCGTAAGTAAATACTTTGTTTAGGAAAATTTAAGCAAAGAAAAAAGCAAGACACAATGTTTTAACTATTTTTTTATAGTTCCAGAGCCATTCTTTCATACTTAAAGTAACAACCGAAAAGCACATAAGTTACGATAAGTCAGCCACCAGCGAGAATCGAACTCACGACCCCTGGTTTACGAGACCAGTGCTCTAACCTCTGAGCTATGGTGGCAGCATCGTCGTTATGTATTACGAAAAACAATCGAAATTTTTTTTAATCGATTGTATAAAATCATAAATGATCTTAAAATATCTTTACATATCAAAAACACTCAGGTATTATAATATGCAGAACAATCATGTCACTTTTTTAATTTGTGTATAATACATATTACAAGTAAAAACCTTGGAGAGTGATGTTTTAAAGGACACTGATAAATGATCCGCGTAATGTTTTTTCTATGCGATATTTTATACAAAGAGGTAAAACTTTAAATTAAAAAAACACAATTTACTAATATTTTTGTCAATTAAAAAAAAGCTTGTTACCGGTATAGAAATAAAATACTAAGAAAAGTTGAGGAAACGAAAATTGAACGGAAATAAGTATCTTTTATGTGTAGGCAAATTCTACGTAGAGGCACAACAAGGCACGGGAATTTTATTAGTTTCCCCCTTTTTGTTATGCTGCCGTTTTTTCAGCCTCTTAAAAATACCACTCGATAAATTCGCAACATTATACACGCCAATGAGATTCTAACTCAAGACCCCTGGTTTTCGAGACCAGTGCTCTAAGCAAAACAATTCTTTTAATGGCAATCGGGCGGTCGTAAGTAAATACTCTGTTTATGAAATTTTGAGCAAAGAAAAAACAAGACGCAATATTTTTACTATTTTTTTATATTTCCAAAGCCATTCTTTCTTTTTAAAACTACAAACTGAAAACCATAAAAATCGTTTCACTAAGTTAGACGCTTTGAATTTACAAACAACAAAGCGCGAGTTAGAAATTCGAAAATTTCCCTCGATTTCTCCAGGATACCCCATTCCCGAACTTGAAATAAATAACTAAAAATTAAATTGACGGCGTCATGAAACATTAAATCTAGAATACTTGTCGAACTTCAGAAATCGGATACCAGTTACGATATGTTTATTAAGGAACATAAATTTTTATCGTCGGGGGGAGGGGGGTGTCGTCTTTAATTCCCCTTGAATTAAACACTATATATATTTCAAAACTGAAATATTTAAAATTGAAAAAAAAAAAGCTTTTATGACTAAATTAAGTTATTTATTAGCAAAAAAAAAATATATCAAATTAATTCTTTCAACTATTTTTGTAGCAAAATGCGTTTAATTTACTGATTTGCGATATGAGTAATAAATACATTAGTAAGACGATAATTAAAATTAACAGGCTGCGCTATGAAAATCAAACACCCCACGAAAGAATTAAATATTGTTCAAGGCAAGATTCCTCCGTCGGGACAATGCACCGTTCACACCAAAACCACGTGACCTGTGACATTCACGCAGCTGACGAAAGTAGGTCTACGTTGATCTACGTAGCCACAACGCGTATGAAATTTAAAGTTTCTTAGATTTCTCCGTGACTCCTCATCAAATCCAGACAAAATTAACATGGGACCATCTGGGAATTATACCCTTCCAAACAAAAAAAGATTTTTTCAAATCGGTCAAGTATTCTTGGAGAAATACGAAAACATACATAAAAAGCCTCAAGACGAAATCATAAGGTCCTTTTTTACGTCGGTTAAATATTGGACGGTCGTAAGTAAATATTTTGTCTAGAGAGTACTGATTAAAGAAAAAAAAAGACACAATATTTTGACTACTTTTTACGTATTTCCAGAGTCATTCTTACAAATTAAAAACATTAAATTTACGACATTTCAGCCATTAGTAAGAATTGAACTCACGACGCCTGGTTTACGAGACCATTGCTCTAACCAGTTCTTTAACCTCTGAGGCATGGCGGTAGAAGCGTTGCTATGTGTTAGCAAAAACAATTGAAATTACTTTTAATCAGTTGCATAAAATTATAAGTTTTATAATTTTACGTAACAGTTGCAGAATGCTGAAAAAAAAATCTGCTCCAGGGATCATATTTCAGAGTTTAAAGTGAGATAAAAGATGTTTTAAAATGATTTATGTACACACTTTTAGTTATCTGTATTCACAAAACTGACCCTTCAATCTCCTGAAATTCTCGTGGTCAGTGTTAGAGATAGAACTACTGGTAAAACCATTTTTGGAGTCTCTGGTTACCGCCACTGTCACACAATTTTATCTAGCAACCTCTTTCAAAAAACTAAAACTTCTTAAGTGTTTAAGAGGAAATGAAAAAAAAAAAAAGAAAGATTGAGTTTCTTATTGTAAAAATGCAAATTTAAAAAGGTATTGAAATTAGAAATTAACTATATTGAGCGGGAAAATATCGAAGAAAACTAAAATCAACCAAAGAGTGTGTTTCAATTTTTTGAATCAGTGTTCTTTTGTGGGCTATTGGCGGGCCGGAGTGAGCTGCGAACAAACGACAGAAAAAAGAATTTCGCCAGCTACCTTCGACAGCATGCGCAGAGCTTTGTTTTTAGCAAATGATTTTACAATTTATTTGTAACGAAGCATCAGTGGCACAAACAGCCAGTGCCCTCGAAAGATTGGTGATTAAGACCACCTGGGAGAGTGATATGTTTCTATTTGTTTAATTTTTTAAATGCGGTCGCGGAACTGGCCAGTATAAGTTTTTCTTTTCCTGAATGTCATAAGCAAATGATGTTTCAGTTAATTGAATCAACAAACCGAATTCAAAATTATCAGTTAATGCAGCTAAATGTATGAATTCAACTTTATCAACTTCAACATCTAATGCTATCAAATAAAAGCATAGCTTGCTTTGGCCAGTCCTGCAACTGCAGTTTTCTTTACATCAATATGCATTATTTTATTTATTTTGTTATTATTTTCAGGAGTAACAATTCTTCTTTCTCTGACGGTGTTCCTTCTTCTGGTGGCTGAGACCATGCCCCCAACGTCCGATGCGGTGCCTTTAATAGGTTTGGACTTTATTTATGTTCCTTCACTTAGTTTAGAGTTGTTATTACGTTAGATTATATCAAAGGTTTCTCTAGAGCTTGTCTCATACTACATCATTTCATAATATGCGTCATTATCCAGCGCATTTTTAAAGTTTTTCATCATTCTATTTTTTAACGTGTTGTCCAGCAAAACAGTACATTGCAAATTTTCAGTGCAAATTGGGTTCCCATTTGGATTGCTGTAATTCAGAATGTGCACACGATTATCTGAATGTGCTCTAAATTGCGTTCTAGATGTGCTTTAAAGCCGTTTTAGATGTGCTGCAGAAAGAAAGTGTACTGAAATGTGCTTGGACCTGTTACGGATGTGGACCAACTGAATGTTCGTTAAAATGTGGTCCTCTAAACACGTTACCCTAATGTGCTCTTTGAGAGCATATTAGGGGAACGTACCGGTACATATTCAGAACAGATTTGAGAACTGATAGGGAACACAATTATGCACCCTTGTGAAACTATCACTTTTCCTCATACCAACATAATTGTAACAGTCATCGTTAATTATCAACTGTTAGAATCCCTCGATTTGATACCAGTAGAAATTTTGTTACAATGAATAACTTCTGAATGGCACCACTACTGCCTTTATAAAAGCGGCCATCCTTGGAGGAAGAATTGGCATTGGACTTTTCGGTGACTAGAAAGTTAATAGCAAAAGCTGCTAAAAATTGTAACATATGTATGGAAAAATACGAGTCTTCCAAAAACGTTCCAAAGTGTAAACTACAAAGTGTTCTAAATCGAAAGAACATGTGTTAGTTTTCCCAAAATCTTCTCAAATGCGTTCCTTAAAAAGTTCTAAGATTTCAAAACGAAATAAAAGATATGAAAAGTTTTTTGAGAAATTTCTGAGAATTTTTTTTAAAAAAATGTGCTTTCAAGTGTGTTGAAAAAGGAGACAAGTGTCCACATTAAGTAGATAATCATCTATTTAAAGTGGACACTTAGAGCACAAATTGGAGCAAAATTTGAAGCACAAAGAGTACTTAAAAATTTTCAGTGCATATAGGATCTCGTGCATTCTAATTTCATAGTCATGAGTCATTAAAATAATAATGTCAGTTTTTTTTTTTATTCTGAGTATTTTTAATATAAAATGAAAATAGATAATTGAAGAAAATAATCTATTCAGTAATGCATACGTTTTACAAACATTTTAACTTTGTAAATTAACACTTAATGTTTTTTAAGAAACGTAGCTTAAAGACAATTTTCCTTTTACGTCTTTCTAGTCATATACACTGAAGAGACATAATATTATGACCATCCCTAACTGTTTCAATGAACTCGTCTGGATGACGTGGAGACCACGTGATGAAGTTGGATCGGTATATAACTGAGGCTGGAGAAAGTCAGCATTCATTCGAGCACTTTCTTTTGCAAGTTAATGGAAAAGGGTAGATTATGATGGTCCCAAAGACTTGAAACGAGTATTTCATAAACTGCAATAACGGTTGGTTGTTCACGATCTGCCGTTGTCAGTACTTATGCGAAGTGGAAAAAGAACGGTGAAACAACAGTAGGCGAAAAGGTGTTGGACGGCCAGACATTATCAAAGATAAGGGAAATCAGAGACTAGGCCGCTTGGTAAAGCAAAATCGGAGGCAGACAGTTGATCAACTGACAGCTCAGTACATTGCAGGTGCGAGTAGAAGTGTTTCTAAAAACATAGTTCAGTGGACATTATGCCTCTATTGACCAATCGTCATCGCCAACTTCTCCTAAAGTGAGCCAGAGAACATCGGGACTGGTCCTTGGATGACTGGAAAAGAGTTAACTGGTCTAACAAATTTGCGATTTCTCGTTCATCACGTGGTGGTCGTGTCTTGGTTCGCCGTCTTCCAGGCGAACAGTTGCTTTCGTCTTGTACCGTCGGTAGTACACAGGCTGGTGGAGGTGGTATTTTGCTTTGGGGACTTCTTCCTGGCTGACTCTGGGACCCTTAAATGTGGAAGAACATACAATGAAGGCTGTGGACTATCTGAACATTGTGGCAGATCAGGTGTACGCTTACATGACTTCGATCTTCCCTACTGGAAATGGCATCTTCCAACAGAACAATGTCCCATTTCACAAGGTTAGAATTGTGCTGGAGTGATTCCAGGAGCATTATGAAGAATTCTAATTAATGCCCTGGCCACAAAATTCACCAGATTTGAATAATATAGAGCACGTTTAGTATTTCATGGAAAGGCAACTCAGAGCTGAAAAACTATCATGTCAAGATACATCATCTTTTCTTGATCTCTGCATTAACATTTGGTACAAACTATCCTATCTCCAGACGTCTGCCAAGAGCTTGTGGCATTCATGCCAAGGTGAGTCGTAGCTGTTTTGCAGGCCAAAGGTGGCAAAATACGTTATTGACTGGGTGATAATACTGTTTTGACTCATCAGTGTAATACAGCATATTATACAGAAACCAAAAAATTTGAAAAGTGCACGTTTGTTTTCGAATTTCCAAAAAATAATTTTAATATGATTTTTAAAATTATACTGCTTTTAATATCTTATGAAAATGCTTGCTGTAATTAATAATACTTTTTTTTGTTTTTAAGACATGAGTCATTGAGTTTTTTCAAAAAAGCTTAGTGTGTTTTTTTTTCTGTTAAGTTTACATCTCAATTGACTCAACTACGTCTGACTCAACTCGCTTTGCACTTATTAAAAACTTTTGCACCTATTTTAATGGGGCAATTTTTTCAAAAAGTAAAAAAGATGCAGTGGACTAAATGTATTCTGAACACTCTTGAACCCGAACAAACGTGTTTAGATTATAGTGGTTGTTCATCATAGACAGATAATAGATAATGCATATGTGTTCCCCTGGACCATCAAAATATGTTAAGAATATCAGGGTGTTCGTATTGGAGAGTGTTCAAATAGAGAGAATCCACTGTAAGACTAAAGTTAAATATTTTTTTTTGTATGATAATTATTAGTTATAAACAATTTAATTAAGAAGTCTAAATATACTGTTATTATTGTAATTAAGTATATTCTTGCAATTATTATTACCAAATTTCATATTACCTTTATTATTTTCATTTCCTTTAGCGTAATAAAAAAAACTATTTAATAATTTCTTCCAGGTACATATTTTGCTTGCATTATGATCATGGTTGCATTTTCCGTTGTAATGACTGTGGTGGTACTTAATTATCATCACAGAAGTGCAGACACACACGAAATGCCTCCTTTTGTAAGTGCATTTATTTAACCTTGTAAAGCAATATATATATATATATATATATATATATATATATATATATATATATATATATATATATATATATATATATATATATATATATATATATATATATATATATATATATATATATATATATATATATATATATATATAATCTCATTTTATTTTAGCAGAAAATAAGCAAAATGCTATTCCAGCGAGATTGTTACTTTTTATTACTTCAGATTTAAAGTGGTGTCCCGCCAGTTTCACGGACACGAAAAGTTCCTCCTCCTTGTTTCTCAGTTTCAAACATACCTTTTAATACAGTTCAGGGGGGATTTTAAATGCCAGCGAAACTGGGGGTAAACCTTTAAAAGAGACTAAGGAAGAAGAAAAAAATTCAACACCTGTTCTTTATTTTTCTACTTCTTCTTGATCAATAATGCTCAATCTGCAGTCCATGGGCCATTATGTCTGCAGGCCCGACGTGAAGCCAAATCAACCTACCGGCACTTAAAATAGATTTCTTTATTTTCCAGTAAGCAGTTTTGATTTTTCTTCGCCCACCCCCTTTTTCTTTTCTCTACCCTCTTTTTTTCTTGTTATCTCCCTTCTTCTTCCTTTTTTTTGGATGGGGGGGGGGGACAAGAGGGGCCTGGTGACATAACTCACAAGTGGCCCATTGTGGCTCTCTGCGGCCCCGGTAGTCCACGATGCTTATCCATTGTTATATTCATTATTACAGATCGAAAAATATATTCTGGAGTCTACCAAATGAAAGATCATTTTCATTCAGTTTCAAAAACGATTTTTTCATCATTAGAGCCAAATTGTCAGACATTGGTTTCTTATTAATAAAATAGTAATAATGTTATGATAACAATATAATACTTTGTAAATTTCCTTCCTTTTCCACGCTTTCCCACGCCATTAATATATAATCGAATAATGATATTGAACAATACATTAGCAACATTTTAGGCTAACATGTATTCCGCAAAATTTATTTTAATATAAAGTGCAGCCAGTTATGGGAAAACTGTTCTAGATGAAAACAAGTCGAATACCTGTTTGGAAAAAGGAAATCAAGTTAATTAATTTTTTAATATATTTTAAATAAGATATGCACATTTAAAAACAGAAGATTGGATTTCGTTTACATTCATTAAGGTTTAGAAAACCTTTAAGAATAGCCATTGCGTTATTACAGAATTATTTCTTTATTTTCATACACACTTTGTAACAGTTTGTAATTACTTCGTTTTAAGAATTTGTTGTTTCTTTTGATTTTTGTTTGACTTTAAATTAAGTCCGCAAGTAATAGTTTATAAATGGGAAATACATATCATCTAGTTACTATCTATCTTGCACAACCATTGACTCGAAAAAAAAAATGCATTAATGGGATGTTATTAACTAAATCAAGAATAAAAATATTACCTTTGAATAAAAACGAGTTGCTTAAATTTAACCCATTTCTACTTTGATTCCGATTTTTTAAGATGCACGCGTTGTAACAGAAAAAGAGAAAAATTATTTCACGTTAAAACTTGTCTAGAAGAATATACGTCACTGTACACTGACATTTAGTAACAGTTTAGGTTTATTTGATTTTGAAGGTACGTGCAGAAAGTAGAGTAGAACCTAATGTTTCCGGCCCATGTTCATCCAAATTAAAGTTGTTGGCAATAACATTAGAAATAATAATAATAATAATAATAGTAATAATAATAATATTTAGTAATAATAATGACAAACCAATAACAATATAGTAATAATTTTAATACTACGACTACTACCAACAATAATAACAGTAATAATACAACAAAACAACAACAATGTAATAATAATATTAATGCTAATGCTAAAAACAATAATAATAATAATAATATTATTAATAATAATAATAAAAATATTAATAATAATAATAATAATAATAATAACAATAATAATAAAAAAATTTCAATACTAATAACAATAGTCATAATAATAATAATAATAAATAATAAATAATAAATACTACTACTACTACTAATAATAATAATAATAATAATGACAAAACAATAACAATATAAAAAAATAATATTTATACTACTAGTAGAACTAACAGTACTAATTAAGATAGCAAAACAGTAGCAATGTAATAATAACATTAATGTTAATACTAATAACAAAAGAAATAATAATGGTAAGAAGAAGAAGAAGAGGAATGACAATAGTAATAACCAGACAATATTAAGAAAATAGTAATGGCACATGTGATTTTAATCTGATAAGTCCTTTTTATCCCCGAAAAGGTAAGAAGCTTGTTCCTCATCTGGCTTCCATGGATTCTCAGAATGCAGCGTCCAGCGCAGAAGGTTCTTCCACGCAGAAGTTTCTTCGGTTCCAAAAAAGAACTAGAAATGCGTCAGAGGTCTTCCAGGAGCCTTCTGGCCAACGTCCTCGACATAGACGAGGAATACCTAGCCTCCGAAGAGCAGCCGGCAACCGTCCGAGGGTGCTTCACTACCAGCAAAGAACTGACCGCCATTTTGCGCGAAATACGTTACATCACGAATCGCATGAGGCGGGAAGATCGCACCGGCGACATCATTTCTGAGTGGAAATACGCCGCCATGGTGGTGGACAGGGTGTGCTTGATCGTATTCACAGCCTTCACGGTGCTCTCCACTTGCATTTGCCTTTTTTCAGCACCGCACCTCGTAGCTTGAGAAAGATCCCTGAAGCCCAAACCGCACATGCTGCTGATGGTAATGAGTGATCCAAGTCAGGCATCCTAAGACTTAAGTGTTTTTAAGCTATGTGGTATCTAGAAGACTCAAAAAGTGGAAATTCCATGCATTTGTGTATTCAAAAGATATAATCTAAGAAAAAATCAAACTACATTATTCATAACCTTCCTAGTTATTAGGAATAATGAAAAAAATGTTCTTAATGATAAGTATTTTACTAAAGAATTCTCTCATACAGGTCCGTTTTATTTGGGAATATAAGAGACTGTCTGCCCATATTAGGCGTTGAAATTGAAAAGTAAGGACAAGTGTATCTTAATTAATCCAACAGGGGAGAAGAGAAAATAGCGATGGGATTTTGGTGCACTTTGTTTATAATGCCACTGAGTGCTCTATTTATTAATTGTTTTCATCGAGTTGATAATCAGTGGAAATAAAAAGAGTTTCTATGGAAACAACAAAATTAAAAGAATTGTTCTATTAATTTAGAGTTGTAAACACAAAAGGCTTAACTTGACATACAGTGGCTCTCAAAAGTGTTCGCCCACTTTGAAATTTTTTAGTAAAATCAAAACAACGCGAAACTGAATTCGAATATGAAGTCCGATATTTTTTTACATCATTCCTATGTCATTCTAAATAAAACCCTGTAGTTTTTTAAAAAATATTAACGGATCTTCTTTTTGAAATGTGTCAAAAAACGAAGAGACAGAGAAATAATACGCCACAAAAGTTATTGTACACAAAAATATTTTCTAATTAACTCATGATAGAAATTATCATATGTCGCTTTTTTACTATTTTTGCATTGTGTTGACCCTTAAATATCATTTGGCTTTATTTTTTGTTTATATAGTCCATAATATTGTGCTTATTACTTTAAAATGGTTGGTATTCGTAATAAACCACAAACACTGTTAAAAATTTGAATTTTTTCCTGACTGTAGCGGTAAACTGGTTTAAAATGTTTCTAAATTAGTTAATTTATTCCATTCTATAGTAAAGACTTGATAAAATACTTTAAAGAAAAGAATCGGACCGAAAACAAGGTAAGAAAAGGTCAACCAGCAAAGTTGACAAAGCGTGATCGAAGATTTACAGTTAAAAAATTTATGAAAAATACACATTTGAGTTCTGTAAAAGTTTCTGCAGAATAAAGGGAAACTCTTTACATTTAATTTTCATCTAAATTTGTTCGCCAAGTTCTCTGATTAGCTGGATTAAATGAGACCTCTTCCCGCAGAAATTTTCTTGTCTATGCGAAAAACAGAAAGCTTACGCTTTTCGTCGCAAAATCAATGATAAATAAGCTCAAAACGTTTTGGAATTATGTCTTTCTTACAGATAAAAATGAATTCAACATTTTTGGTTAAATTGTTGTATAATTTCAAATAGAAGAAAAAATTAGGAACTTAATCTTAAGAACTAAGTTGGACCAGTTAATCAGGATGGTAAAGGTGTTCTAGTGTGAGGGTGCATATCAGCATCAGGACTTGGTACTTTTAAATTTTTTGATGAAATAATGAATCATGCCGTTCATTTAAATATTTTAAAAAACAATTTAAAACTCTTAGCTAAAAATTTGGTAATCGGAAACAACTTTTTTTTGATCAAAATAACGATAAAAAGCACACGGTTTTCAACGTTTGCGCCTAGTGCCACAAAAATTATCCTAGGTTTGAAAAACACCCCATAAATCTCCAGATTTGAACCTTATGTAACATATTTAGAGAAATCTGGAGTCTAGATTATGAAAATACGGCACTGAAACGAAAATAGAGCTAGAAACAGCAAAACTCGAAGTGTGATTGAGCACTTACTCAGAAATTACGCAAGAAAAAAAAAGAATTAAATCTATTCCCAGACGTTTAAAAGGAGTTGCTGATACTGCATGATATTCTATTAAATACTAACTTAAATAAAAAGTTAGATTATTCAATGATATATAGACATTTATTAAAGTGTATGTAAACTTTTGTGACATAAAATTACCAGCACTTTTTAGTTTTTGATTTTTAAAAAAATAAGTTTTAATATTTTTTAAAAATATTTCATGTAGTTTTGTTGAAAATTGATCATACATCAATTAAATACCTATTCCGAAAGATTAATTCTAACCAATGGATAGGGTCCTATTTCATTGAAAGTCGTAGGTATGCGAACACTTTTGGGAGCTACTGTAACTGCAAACTAATAGGTGAGTGATTCCACACCAACTCAACCAAAATAAAAAAAGTTGATTGCATGACCGACTCGGATTTTCTTTAAATTTTTACACAAACTGATGACATAGAAGCATGAAAAAGTCCATATTTTTAGGTTTCTGCTCCACTTATTTTTTGAGATACGGGTCCTCGAAGTTTGTTCACCCGCTCAAAATGCCAAGATATTGATGTCATTTAATTTTTTTTTTCTTAAAAAGTTTACTCATGCAATATAGATGTGTTTGGTATCTATGAAAACTAATCACTCCGGACTTGCAGAAAAAATAGTACAATGTTTAAAATGAAAACGGTTAAGGTACAGTACTCTTAGAAGTTGCTACCACAAAAATTTGATTTTGCCGATTTCGCTGAAGTTGAGACATTGATTCCAAAAATAGGGAAACAAATCAATGGTTTGCTCACTTTTTGGTAGTCTACTGGTTCCCACAATAAATTATTTGGTTTTTACACTCCTTCTTGGGAAATATTTAAGCTGAAAGACAACCCATAAAGCAAAAAAACGCAATTTTGACTATCTTGGCAGTCATTTTTCTCCTAATAGAAGGGCACTAGAAACTTGTTTATTTTTTAAAAATAAGCTACTGATGTGTTAGCTATTCACAGGAAAAGAGTTTAGTTTTGGATATTATTTGCATAAAGAGAAATCCCGCTGATAGCATATGCATGTTTTCCTCGTAATATCATATGCTTGTGTTCGTTCCCGCAGACTTTATACTAATAGAAAAGAAAAAAACTGCACTTATTAATTGTACTATGTCTAGAAGAATTTTTAAAAAAAATAACATATTACTGCATTTAAAAAAATATTTTAAAAAAATTCTGTATTTTATAACAATAGACAATATACAACATTTGATAAAAACAGAAAATAGACTTTTTTTTCCCAAAACTGAACAATTTGTATTCATAATTATAATGTACTAAATATATTTTTTTAAAAATCAGTTTAAAAAAAGGAATTATAAATATTTATCTCACAAGCAATATAAGTTGAAATTAGCATAATATTGAAAATTGATACAAACATAATTTTATTTAGCTGCAAGCGTAAGTTCCTGTATTTTTTTTTTCTTCCATACAGCAGATACTTTAATCTGATTAGATATGTTTGCAGACACAATAGATGCCGAAAGCATAGATTTACTAATCGGAATAAATGTATGGTATTCTCTTGTAGCCTCAATTGTTGCGGAAAAAGCTAGTCTTTCAGAAAGCAATTCTTTTGTGTTTGCTACATGTCCTTCAGATGCGAAGAAAAAGTTGATCATTTTAAAATTGCCTTCACAATAATATATTTTATTCAAATACAAAAGTGACGACAAGAAACAGGCTCTGGGCCCAGCTAGGCTAGTCTTGGTCCATTTATCAATCCGGAATGAAAATTAAGAACCCTTCTTAAAACTGCTCACCCAGTTGTATCTAACAGCTGTTTCTAGTAAACTATACCAAATGCGTAAAGCATTGCTGAAGTGGTAATTTTAAAGATGCTACAGGAACTGAACGATAAAAACTTTAACTAAAGTGAAATTTAAAATTTTACAAAAGTAGATCATGCTTTATTGTGTAGCATATTTCCTTCTAAAACCATAATCCTTAAGTGTCTGAAATTAATAAGTTTTTTTTCGTTCTTTTCATTATGCTTTACAAATTTTTCTTTATTTCTAAATCCTATTTGTGCTTTCTGAAAAAGTAGCTTTTACCGCAACAAATGAGTGTACAAGAGAATACCATAAATTTATTCCGATTAGTAAATCTATGCTTTTGGTATCTGTTGTGGCTGCAAACATATCTAATCAGATTAAAGTATCTGCTGTAGAGAAGAAAAAAAAAATACAGGAACTTACGCTTGCAGCTAAATAAAATTATTTGTGTATCAATTTTCAATATTTTGCTAAATTCAACTTATATTGCTTGTGAGATAT
This sequence comes from Uloborus diversus, assembly GCF_026930045.1. Classification (NCBI taxonomy): domain Eukaryota; kingdom Metazoa; phylum Arthropoda; class Arachnida; order Araneae; family Uloboridae; genus Uloborus; species Uloborus diversus. The sequence continues at coordinate 136,412,693 of NC_072738.1, forward strand.
TTATAATTCCTTTTTTAAAACTCATTAAAAAAATATTAGTTGCTTTATAATTATTATATTTAAAAAAAATATTATAATACTTTATAATATTTTTTTAAGGGAACCGGGACGTTCTCGGCAACGAAAAGAGTTAAACTTTTAGTTGCAAATCACGAGGTGTTTATTCGTTTTAAAATCAAGTGTGACTTATATTACTATTATTATATTATAGTAATATAAGTCTCTATATTACTATAGTAATAAAAGTCATTTTATTATTTATATAAAACTATTGTGTATAGAAATAACATAATCTTCTCATTGTAAACCAGTACAAATATTTTTTTTCCTTAAATAATATATTTTTGAATATTAAATAGAAAATATATAGTTGCACGATAATTTGAAAATTTATGACTGCAAATAGGTACGCTTAGCAAATACAATTCTGAATCAAATCACTCTAAACTTCAACACTATACAGGCAAAAGCTTACAAACACTAAGCCTATTATTTTTCAATTACCTTCAAATTAAAAACAGCAAAACATGTTAAAATATAGTAATTCATAAAATCCCGAAAAAGTACGATATTTTTCACTAAAATTAACCTCCTAAAAATACAATAATACCCAAACAAAAGTAAAAATATGTTTAACACATGCAAAATGCTTGTATATGGTATAATACAAAGTTTTATAATCATACATTGATTAATATGAATTTTATACAAGCGTACCTAAAGTTTTAAACAATGTATTTTCTGAAAAACGAGACAACGTGTTGACCTTGACAATGCTGGTAAGCATGCGATACGCTTCCAGAACTGCTTACGACGAGGCATTTTCTAAGTTAACGTTATGTTAATAGAAAAAAAAAGAATAAAAGTAACTGTGTGAATGATGAAATATTTGATGAAAGAAAACTTGTTTGTCAACATTCAATCTAGATACCGTCCTTTAAAAGGGGCGTGGCTTTTTTGTTTACATTTTAAATAGTAAATTAATTAGCTTTCGGAATTTGATACCCACACAATATATACATTTTTGGAATCAGGGAAGTGTCCCTTATTTTATGCAGATAAATTGAAAAATCGATTTTTTGAACGTATGAAACGTCCCGGTTCCCTTATATGCAGTAAAATGTTACTTTTTTTAAAAATTCTTCCAGATATAGTACAATTAATAAATGCATTATTTTTCTTTTTTTTATTGTAAAGTCTGATGGGACGAACACAAGCATATGGTATTACGAGCAAAACATGCTTATGCTATCAGCGGGATATCTCTTTATGCAAATAATAACCAAAAGTAAACTCTTTTCCTTTGAATAGCTAACATATGAGTAGCCTACTTAAAAAAAAGAGATAAGTTCCTAGTGCTCTCCCTTTAGGAGAAAAATGGCTGCCAAAATGATCAAAATTGCGTTTTTTTTTTTTTTTTTTTTTTGCCTTTTGGGTTGTCTTTCAGCATAAATATTTCCAAGAAGGAGTGTGAAACCCAAATAATTTATTGTGTAGTTATTTATAGGGAACACCAGTAGACTACCAGAAAGTGAGTAAACCATCTGTTTGTTTCCCTTTTTTTGGAATCAACATCTCAATTTCAGCGAATTCGGCAAAATCAAATTTTTGTGGTAGTAACTTCTAAGAGTACTGCACCTTAACCGTTTTCATTTTAAACATTGTAATACTTTTTTCTTGAATGCCTAGTGACTAATTTTCATACATACCAAACACTTATATGTTGCATGAGTAGAATTTTTAATTAAAAAAAAATATATGACACCAATTTCTTGGTATTTTGAGCGGGTGGACAAAATTCGAGGACTCGTATCTCAAAAAATAAGTGGAGCAGGAACCTAAAAATTTGGACTTTTTTATGCCTCTATATCATCAATCTGTGTACCAAATTTAAAGGAAATCCGAGTCGGTCATGCAACATCCATTGGTTGAGTTGGTATGAAATCACTCAGGTACGATGATTTCCGCCAATAAACCAGTTGATCACTTTCCCGTCACATCTGTAATCAAGCAGTAAATTTGTAAAATTTTCGGAAAGAAATATTGATTTTAATATTAAGATAGGATTTCCACATTTTTGAAATTTCAGAAAAGTATTGTTGTGTTTCGAACTACATAATCTGATGCTGATTTTTTAAAGCTTTTACTGTTTTATTTATTCATTTATTTATTTATTTCATCATTATTATTGTTTCACGAAATGCTCTGTAAGAAACAGACTGCTTTCGCTGCATTTTTCAAAAACTAAATAAATAAAATATATATTGTCTCTCGCTTGCGTTGTACCAATCAAGTCATGTTTTTAAAAACGCAAGATAATTATAAATATAACTTAAAGTGTGATTTAAAGTTAATTTCCCTGTGTATTTCTACCTGCTCTGCCACTTACTTCGACATAACTATTTGTAATATTAAACAAATTTATTTCTAATAGCCGTTACCCAAAAGTTGGTAAACATGTCTCACAATAACTTCACCAAACCATGTCTTGTTAATATTCCAAATCAATTCATCCAACTTTCATTTGGAGGGCATTTAGTATTGGATATTTTGATCGACAAATGTAAAATGCAATATCCAAACGAAGTTTTACATCATCTGAAATATTAGCTCAGATGTAACTTCCATAAAGTCCCTTGAAATATTATTCTCAATGAGATCCCTTTAGATATTATTCTTGATATTTTGATTTTAGAATGTGTCTATTCATGAAGGCAAACTTTAGAAAAATGAGTTGTAATAAAAAAGATTTTAAAGAATGCTGATTTTAAAAGCAATACAAATATTTCATTGAGAAGAGAAAAAAACATATATTAGTCGTCGCTGGAAACGATATATGATGGATGCTCTTGGATCATATATGTTAAGCACGTAGTATAGCACTAGAAATTTAATTTCAAATATTTGAATAGAAAATTAGTACATAATAATCATTTATGCCAGAATGTAGGATTGTATAGTTACATAGCATATAGAATACAAAACATTGTAATTTACTTATCAAAGTATACATTGTGTAAGATGGTAAAACAGATGAAACGACTAAACCTTGGATTCTTTCGGTTAAAGGAACCATGAAACCAACTACGCCAACACCTACGAACTGCGCCTAATTCTATACCTGTAATTGTTATAGAAAATAGGTGGCGCTTGTTTAAAAGTAATGGCAACCCTTTAATGGTGATTTATTTGAATGCAGTGAAATTTATCTCCAAACAATGACAATGTGGAGATAATTTGGATAATTAGCCAAAACAACATGGTCCCTATAGCCAGTACTGTAGTTAAAGGACGAGGGGTTTTTTTTTTGAAGAGGGGGTGAGGGCGCCTTTTTTAAGGGATTCGTGGTAAAAAAAATGTTTGGCCAAAAGAGGAGAGTTAAGAATACTTATGCGCTACTTTCATTAAAAAAGACATATATTAATTAAAATTAAAAATGCTCTTTTCAAACAAATTTACTTAAAATTTGCATCCCTTTTGCAATATCAAACCATATATTTCGGGAAACGGTGTTATCCTTTCCCCCAACTACAGTACTGCCTTTATATCCTCCAAGTGTCAAGTTTTGATATGGTGCTTTTTATGTTGCTTACTTTTCAACTTTTTATGCAATGATTGCATGATTTTCGTATAGTCTTTAAAATTGAAATTTAGAGTAAGGATTTAACATACTCTTACAATGAACTTTATTTTACTATCATAATAAAACATTCCGAACAAAACCATTGTAGAATTACATATCATTTTAGCAAGTATATGAATGATTTTCAGTAATTTATTGTTCATGAAACTTGAACAATTGACCTGAGTAATGAGCATATCAATTTAAAGATTGCTCAATATTGCATAAGAATGATGTTATTTTCAGTGGTTTTAGGATTGAAATAAAGCACGAGAAAAAAGTACTTCCGCAGATAAAACTAACACACAAAACAAGATTTGCATTATGACAGTTTATAAAAAAATTTGTAATCTTCCCGTGCCAAATGTGTTGTGACTGCTCGTGTGAAAATAACTCAATGTCCATTGCGTTAAATATTGAAAGCATCTAGATTTGTTAAACTTTCTAAGGCAACATTTTTATAAATCACTTAAAGAATAGATAGTGCTGCTTGATAGAAGCTTATTTCTAAAGCTTTTGAAATATACACATTATTATAATGGGGTGGTTTTTTTCAGTAAAAAGTACTACCTTTAATAACTGAAATTGATAAAATAATTTAAAAAAACCATGGAGACAAAAAAAAACTTTCATTTTCCCAACAGTTTTTTTTTAATTACTTTTTTTTAAATGTCCGACTTTGTAAATAAGGCGTGATCTTTATGACGCACAGGTAATGTACTTACCCACCAAGCGCTACTCCATTGGCGCGCAAAATATTGCTGACAACCGTGCTGCCAAGACATGATAATTTGCGCCTTGCGCTAATGGCATCAGTAAATAGCATTTCATCCCTTGTGACATCATGTGCAGAAGCTTAAAAAATGAAATTGAATCTGCACACCGATTAAAATAATCGTTTAAAAATATTAATCATTGTCAAATTGTTCAAAAAAGGGCTAAATCCTATGTTTTTTAATTTGCTCTCTCAGAAAAAAATACTCTTAAAATTTCGAAAACAACCCAATTATAGATCATCCTTTTGCATCTGAATTTCGATACATATTCCTTAAATGTATTTATAACCTTTCAGTAGGCTTAAAAACCTTACAGCGGGTTGGAAACTTTAGGAATCAAAGAATAAGCGCTTCATCACTACAGATAAAATTAATACACTTACATCTCAGCAATTTTTACAAAACACTGCTCTAGCTCCTGCATTCATGAAATAGAAACAAAAAAAGCAGAAAAAAAAGCCCCAAAGATTTGTTAAAAATAATCTATACGGTCTCCAAAATATTTATTTTTCATTTAAACACAAGTTGTTTTTTACAGAGAGCTTTCAGAAGGTAATTAAAATAAATACCTAAAGGTTTTTTTTTTCGACTTAAGCTCATGAAATTCCTACATGACTCTGCCTGACGCAATATCAACAAAAACGGAATAAAAAAAGGAAACTTGATTTTTAATTACTTTTAATAACCTCTTCCTATAACAATAAACTAATCTTCAATACAAATGAAACATTAACTCGATTAATATGAAAAAAAGTAATGAAAAGAACAATTTAAAAAAAAAATGTGTGAAATGAAATTGTAGGGTAAACGTTAATAGTATAACGTTTTATTAGTTAATTGCATGAAGCTCACTAGTTACAGTACACAGTATACAAAATCATTAGCTTAGAAAATTTCAAGAAAATACAAAACCCTAAATTTTAAACAAATATGTTCAATAATCACGAGTACGAAAATAGATTTTAAAAGCTTTAGAATTTGGTTTCTTCACTTATTAAGCAATCGATTGTTGATACGCTTGTTTAATGTTTTTGTATGCACAAATGCTGATGTCTGCCATTTATAATATGAGTAACATTATAAAGAATTAATCATATATATTTATTATATAATGGGTATAATATATATATGAAGTATTATATATCATAATTAGATTAAAACTTAGAGAAAAGAAGAAACTTGTAGTCAAATGTATATGTTCAAAACCTCGTAAGTACTGGTGCATAATATACTTATACCTAAACTATAATGTTAACTGAAATTTTTATAACACTTTGGAATATTATATACTTATATGATGAAGTGATGGGAAAGATTTACCAAAGTACTTTTGCAGTTACTGAAAATTTATATATGTATGTATGATTCCTTATTTTGTATAATTCATGGCATTTTAAAAGATATATTTAGGTTTTTTTCCTTAACTCTCGTTAAAGACCTGATTGGTTAAGTAAAAATTTAGGTGCACTTAGACGCAATTTTTGTTGTAATAATATGTGTTTTGTTGTAAATGTTTTTGCTCATTGAAATATTACTTGCACAATTATTTGGAAATGTTAAGTACGAAAAAAATAATATAGTATTCAGAGCTTAAATAAATTATTTATTTATTATCTTTGCTCTTATTTCATTTTGTTTTCATAAACTTACTTCAATGGGGTTGTTTCCTTCAGTCAGAAGCACTACTTTTAGTCGTTGAAGTTGATAGAATAAGCAAAAAAAAAAAAAAAAAAAACATGGAGCGAGGAAAAATACTTTCATTTTCCCAACGCTTCATTTTTAATTAATTTTTTGAAGTGTCCGATTTTGAAAATAAGACGTGTCTTTATGACGTCACAAATGACGTACTTTGATGCATCTGTCTACCGCCTTTCCACCTTATGATAATCTAGAAGCGAATTAAATATTGCGCTCTACGCTTGCTATTAACCATATCGTTGCCAACACATGTGAGTAAAGAAGCGAATTAAATATTGTGCTCTGCAAATGGCTTCGGTGAATGGCATTTCATCATTTGTGATGTTATCGGCAGATGCATAAACAATGAACGATTAAAGTTTTTTTTTTTTTAATATTTAACTTAGTCAAACTATTTAAAAAATGGCCATATCCTTTGTTTTTAAGCATGTTATTTCAGAAAAAAATACTTTTAAAATTTCGGAAACGACCCCATTCTAACCACACACTAAGATACTCTTGAGGCACTAAGAAGCAAAGGGATACAAATTGACTTATTAAAGTTTTACCCTAGATAGGCTTAAGTTTACTCTCTCATTGCGTATCCCGCAATTTACACTGGTAAACGAAAATTAAGCTCTTCCGCATTTTTCACATTCCCCACATACTTTTAAAACAGCTTCCCCAATTTCATCATTTAACCGTCAGTAATTCATTGTCAGAAGTATTCAGACTGACCGTTCGCCTATTTTACAAGTCGCATATATTCTAATTTAATAAAGAACGGTTTTCCCCAAAATGTCTTGATTCCTGGTCAAAAACAAGTTAAAAAAAATTGCAAAGAAATTCAAATTTGACTTATTAGTTGTATTGAGAGATTATTTATTTTCAGGTTCACAACAACGTTCCCTAAAATTAAAAAAAATAATAATAATAAAATAAAATAAATATCACAATTTCATCTTTGACTGTAAGAACTACGTTGCTTCAAATGTATTGCAGTGTAAAAGAAAACGAGCTGATGTGTGCATCACAAGATATCTTTTACTCCAATTTAATGTAATTTCTCCATTGCTGGCAATTTTAATGTGATTCAATAGTTTACTCTCTAAATATCACAAACAATGGGCGAATTCAAATTAGATTTTAAAAAAAATCGAAAAAATCTGTCGCTGAGTTGGCGACAAAACTGGGCGACCGAAAGACAAGCGATATATCGCCAAAAGTTCGCCAAATTATAACACCACGTGAGTTTTACATCGAAATTAACAATGATTTCGCGTTTTTGGGGGGGCAAAAACTCCCGGGGGGGAGTTTTTGCCCCCCCCCCCCCAAAAAAGGGCAAAAACTCCCTTTGGGAATACGAATGCAACCAAAAAGGAAGGTACACAACTAGACCCCACTAGGAGTCTACGTACCAAATTTCAATTTTCTAGGAGATTCCGTTCTTGAGTTATGCGACATACGTACACACATACGCACATACGCACATACATACGTACATACAGACGTCACGAAAAAACTCGTTGTAATTAACTCGGGGAAAATGGATATTTCGGGTGTCTGCACGTTCCTAGGCACATATCCACGCGTGGTCGGGTTGAAAAAAAAGCTCAACATATATATATATATATATATATATATATATATATATATATATATATATATATATATATATATATATATATATATATATATATATATATATATATATATATATATATATATATATATATATATATATATATATATATATATATATATATATATATATATATATATATATATATATATATATATATATATATGTGTGTGTGTGTGTGTGTGTGTGTGTGTGTGTGTGTGTGTGTGTGTAGCATTTCCAAGCATAGATACCCAAACACACACACACGCGTTCAAAAGCACATACCTACACATATGTGTGTGGATGGTGAGTGTGTACTCTTCCAAAGCTATTAAATTACGCAAGAGCTGAGACGGATCAAATACCAATAGCTGTCAACTTATTTATTCAACCCAAAATCTTCACTGCGTCCAAAGGAAAATAAAATAAATTCATATGCACTAGGATAGTTCAGCTGCGCTCTTTGCATTTCCTAAGAGGAATATAGTGAATGGGAACTATGAAAAAAGTCTTTAAATGAAGCTGATCTCTATTCACTTGATCACGTTTATGGAAGATTTTACATCATTAAAATTAAATGATAGGACTAGTGGCCACACTATGCCATGAAAGGATAAACCTAATTAGATTTAGTTAAAAACTTTTAATTTGTCTCATTTTTACGTTTGCAATGTAATACAAAATTCAGGAGGTCTTCTAAAGTTTAAAAACAAATTTTTGCACTTATTTCTATGGTAGGTATATTTTTATTTACAGTTACTTGTAGTTACAGCTATCATAGAGCTCAACTGAATAATAATGAGATAAGTTTTTCAAATTGATTTTATCTTTTCAATATAGTTTTGCTCGTAGTAGAAACTTTCTTACTGTGTACTTAGTTTTTCGTCCTTTTTAAATTTATTTTATTGATACCTTTATAATTAACAGAGCTAATGCGTATGTGTGTGTTTCGCACAATTAGAATGTTTTCTAAATATACAAAAAAAAAAAAAGCTAACAATAAGTTTATTGAATCAAAAAGGGTGAATGGTCAGTAGTTGACCTCAAGCTAGTAATTGACTGCTGAGCTGGAGTATAAAAATGTTTAAAAGCTTAAATAAAAAAGTAGGTATATTTTATGTTTAAAAATAAAAACCTACATTTGTTTTGATCTTACCTTTACAACGATTAGTGCCCTTGTGTATGTGTTTTCGCACAAACAGAATATTTTCTGAATGTGCAAAAATTATTACTGAGTCACTCAATCAGCCATGAAATAACTTCGTTTATTGAGTATTTTATTACCTGCATGACTATAGATTTAGCTAGGTACCATTAAACACAAATACTACTTCCAAACAGTGTCAAATACACATTTAGCTTCGAAATTTCATTTTTTCCAGAAGACAAAATATAAACTGAATGTTCTGAAGATTTCATGGAATTATTGGGAACAGTAGTGATTGCATTGTCCTAGACGCAACTTTTCTGTAATACCTAAAGGGAAAAAAAACACCTTTAAACCGTTACTTTCCGCTTTTTGCCTTTTTAAATAGCCTTGTAAAACTTTTTAACGTAGTCAGTTTAAAGTATTATTTTGACAAAACCTGAGAAATTCTAGAGCTACAAAAGTATAACTTAGTTGTCATTTTTGTGTAATTGACATAAAATGAAGTTAAAACTGCAGAACCTATTTTGCAATGTACAAAATTCTATACGTCATCATCTCATACTATACCTTTATTTCATTTTATTCTCAGTAATACAGTAAAACAAATCCTTTGAATACAGTCTTTTCACTAAGTACAGCTTATGTGCCTGAAGAATTTTAGCTCTTTCTGTTAAACGGAGAGATATTCCAAGCACGCAATGATTAATTCCTAAGAATAGCGGGTAATTTTTCTTCCTCATTTTTCATTATTAGCAGGGGCATTTGCTCTCAAAACATTTAAATTCCCCGCGAACTGTTCTTCCCTTTCAATGAACAGGGGTAAAGGAAATTGTGTCAAAAGATAAAAAGGAAAAGAGTAATTTACATAATACTTAAACGATGTTAATTGGATAATGGCAGAAAAGTGAAATACTTTCCCTTTATCAGAAATGCATTGAAGGAAATGAAAAGATCTTTATTCAAGGAATAATAACTGGTTAGGGGATTAAACGCTGAAACTGTTGACTATTGTCTGGAAAGGGTAAAGAAATTAAACTCGTTGAACATTCAGATATGTATTATATCTGGTTTTGATTATTTTCGTTTTGTTTTAAACGGTGGAATAATCCCAACGAAAAGTATTAGGTTGATAGAGATTTGTTTAATTATTTTTCTAGTGAAAAGCAACTCTTCAAGAAAATCAATGATCGTTGAGAGCTTAAGTATGGCTTCCCCGTATTTTTTTCTCCAATATGTATTGGTTCTTATGAGTTTACTTTCGATTGGCTAAAACTTCAGTTTAAACTATTCCATTTGATACAACAGGGGTAAGGAAAGCTATTATAGATTGACTACAGTAAAAAGACGGAAGAACTGGAAGCTCAAATAGACCGATTTAATAAAAAGAAAAAAGAAGAAGAAAAGAAAGATGAGATCAGCGAGATCGCGCTAGCAGTAAAACCTTTACTGCTCGCGCATTCTTTAATGAGAGAGATCCTGCTCAAATTATCTATTCATTCTGATTTACTATATCTGTTCATTTGTATTTTTGAGTACAAAACGAAGCGGTCCGTTTGCACTTCCAGTTCATCCGCCATCACTTCGTATTCAAGCTTTCCTTTTATTGAACTGCGGCCTTGCGTTGTCCATAACAGCTATTAGCGTTGAGCTAATGTAAAAAAATTATCCTGGATCATTTTGAGCATGAATACGCTCGTCCAAGGCATCTCTTCACCAAAGACACAATTGAATCAGTTGAAAATAACGTGATGCGACAACCGCGTACCGCATGTCCATGGTTGTTATGGAATTGGCAACTGGTAACTAAAGGCAAGTCTATCAGGCATAAGGAAAATATATAAAAAAAAAACTTGGTGCTCGTGTTCCTAACTAATACACTACAATACACATCTGCAAAAGCTGGCATCCCTGAAAACTAATAGATGCGTTCGTTTCCGCCTGTAAACTCGACGTTCCTCTTTCTACTTCTTCGTTGGTCATACCATAGCTCTGTTTGTTCTGAAAGTCATGACTGACACTTTATTGCGTTTATTGAAGCTTATTTGGTATAGAAAAATCTTTTTTAGGAAAATGTTGAAGTTTCCTACCCACATTATTCATCGTCAACCCTGACCACACAAGAGACAGCAAAACTGCCTTCTTCAGCCAACGAAAAGGTTTTACGATAGCACACAGATCCAGGTAACACACGTGTCGATTACAAGTTTGAAAATGGTCGTCACAACGTTGACATCCGTTATAAAACATTTTTGAAACGAAGTTTGTCACCTGGGTATCTACTGTTCTGGTGCCTGACCAAAAGACAAATAGTTCAGTGAATCAAACTCTAATTGTGGGTGCTCCGTCTTTTCGTATCAAACAAAAGAGAAACTAGGAAATCTCACAACATACATATGGAGTAGTAGAACACGTGACGCAACATCTGCACAGTATCCTCATTTCGGAAAGTAAGAACTGTTACACTTCGATTGGTAAATCTTGACCACGAAGATACTGTGCTTGAACTGGCAGCAAACGTGCCATATCTCTGGGATCAATCTTTATCAAGGACCTTCTCTGTCGAAAATGAGCCGTATTGACCTGATCGGTAAGGTGTTTGACTCGTAGCGGAGTAAGCGTGGGGACTTACCGATAACAGCCTACGTGAAAACATACATGCATACAACTGCATAGAATTATACTGCATACTTATAAATCAGTGTTTTCTGAGAATTCGCTTAGCGTTTGCAAGAATTTAAAGCATTCACTATCATCAAAATAGTAAAAAAAAAAGAAAACTCTTTTAACACTATAGATATTTATTTCTTAAATAAATAATATATATAATGAAATATTAAACCTCGCTAGAAGTATTCTGTTAAAAAACTCAACCAAAACAACATCAATATTTAAAATCAATGCGATAAAGGTACATAAAAAACCTTAAAATGCATAAAGAAACCATTAACAAAAGAATATAAAAGGACAAAGCATTTCTTCCTGCGTCAAACACTTTTTTAACAGTAACACACAGCATTTTTGCTTTTACTCTAAACAAAGATTTGCAGTCTTGACTTGAACTTTATTTACTTATTTGAACTTGGTATGTAAACTTAATAAGATTTCCTTTATCTCGGGAATCTTTGAAAAGATGGTCGAAGATTCGAACGTGTTTTCCTGAAAGAAACAGTAAGGTTCAAAAAGAAAAATAGCACAAATAATACTTTTTCTGAAAAATAAACAAATGTTTATAGTGATTTTATCCACGCAAGTTCCATTAAATATAATGTACAACGTTTGCTGCAGTAAAATAGTGTAGTTGAAGTGTCAGTAAGCTTCTTTTTTTCTTACTTAAGGCGTATTCTTTTTTAAATATCCAAAAATTTTGAACAATCACGAATTGATTATTTTTCTCACTTGACTTGTTAAATTCTGGCTCCATTTGTTTTTTCTTTACTAATAATAAAGTTGAAAGTCTCTTTGTCCGGAGGATGTCTGGATGTCTGTAGGATGTCTGTGACGTGCATAGCGCCTAGACCGTTCGACCGATTTTCATGAAATTTGGCACAAAGTTAGTTTGTAGCGTGGGGGTGTGCACCTCAAAGCGATTTTTGGAAAATTCGATGTGGCTCTTTTTCTATTCCAATTTTAAGAACAAAACTATCATAAAATGGACGAGTAAATTGCGAAATTATCATAACATGGGCACAAGCCAATTGGCGGGAAAATTCACCATACATTATTTGTAAATATACAGGCGAATAAAAAGACCTTTTAATTTTTCTATTACGGGCAAAGCCGTGCGGGTACAACTAGTATACTTATAATACAAATTCCTCTAGACCAGGGGTTCTGAAACATGGTGTTGCGGCACCCTAGGGTGCCGTAGGAAGAGGTCAAGGGTACCGCGATGTGTTCCTGTTATCAATATATTTATGATAGGTGAGTGCCAAATAAAGTTACTTAGACCAATAAGGCCATCCGATGTTTTTAAATGTGGTTTAATATTTATACTGATATTAAAGACGCTTTCAATTAGTTTTAGTTTGATGCTACTTTGGGCATTTTTGGCTTCTGCTCTATGTGAAGTAATCTTTTCCCAGAGCATTTGCCCTTGTTAAGGTCTATGTTTTTAGTAAGGCTTTTCTTTGCTAAAACTGCTGGGAAACAATTGAAGTTAAATTTTGATATTTCGAATGTTTTTGAAATCTTTTTTTTTTTTTAATCACGATTGTTTATTGCTCTCGCTTGTCTGTTTCTGGCATGCTATGATTTTATTTTCCCCCCGCTTCCCTCTGAAGCACCACAGTCGACCGGCCTCACAATGCTGCTCCTCTAGCGAAATTCTTCTCCAGATTGCGTCCATATCCTACACGCATACATACACACACGCATGCCTACACACACACACTCACATACCCCCCACACACATATACACACACACTCATGCCTGCACACAGACACAAAAACACACCTACACACACACACAAACTCGCACACACGCGCTTGCGCACAGACACAAACACACACACCTGTACACAGACGCAAACACACATACCTACACACACACACACAAATACCCACACACATATACACATATACACATATGCCTGCACACAGACACAAACACACACGTCTACATACACATGCCTGCACACACGCAAAAAAAACACGTGATTACGAAAAACATAATTTGAATTAAAGATGTCAAAATTCAAATTAATTTTTTTGAAATTTGTATGGCTTGCCTGATGAAGATGCAAAGTTGGACTGATACTGGGATTTGAACCGAGAGGTAACCTTATTTTGCACACCTACGCACTTACCTCAAGTAATGAAGAAGGATTAGGGTGCCGTAAGAAACTTTCCAATTCTTCAAAGGGTGAAGCGAGTCGAAAAAGTGTTTGAACCTCTGCTCTAGACTATATCGAATGGGCTCTGGAATATATCTGTCTCTCAGAGCCAGACTGAGGTAAGTAACGTAATCGCTTCTCTACAGGAGTGAAGGAAAACGTTTGTCTGGTTCATGCAAAGGATGAGACGCATGCACTTTTAACACTGGTAAATAATGGGAAAAAGTATTTTGTTTTTTAGAATTACGTTCACATCAGTCATACGGAAAACGATTCACATACAATGCACTAAAAAACGTTAAATTGCAGTGTTTGGCCTTACGTCAACCTAACTCCGAGGTGCAGACATACTCAAAGACCTTTGGAATATATTTAATAACCTTTGTTTGAACTACATCAAGTGTTTTTTTTTCTCAAATTTTTATAGATGGGCATTTTGATACTAACTTTACACACATACACGCTGACACACACTCACACCCGCCTTTACGCACATACACAATGACACGCACACACCCGCCTTTGCATACATACACTCACGCCTTTGTGCATATACGCAGGTCTACGCACACACACAAGCCTAGCCTGCAGATGCACGAACGCACGCCTAGCCTACACATGCACGCAAACGCACACACACACCACAACTATACACACGTAACCTCCCAGGAAGAGGGGTAGACTTGAGGGGACAGAAACCATTTTTAGAAATAATAACTCCAATGAGTAGGGTCCTGCCGAAACTCGTTATTGCGAAAAACAAAATTTGAATTCAAAATTTCAGAATTCAAATTAGTATTTTTTTTTTTTCACTTTTAAAATCGCTTTAACCAAGGTTTCAAATTTTACACTAAACGTAATCGATGTATCAACTGTGACTGAATCCAAAAAAGATGAGATAAATAAATACCTTTGAGCTAAAATGTAAAATAAGAAATAACTACGTTAAAAAGCACTTTTTGACGTTGTTATATCTTATTTTATCATTTAAGATGCTCCTAAAAATTAATATAATAAAAAATAAAAACGTTTTGACAGTTTCACTTTTAACTAGTTTTCTGAACTACATCTGTCAATTGAAGATAATTGCCATCCGAACGTTTGCGGATAATTAATGGGGTGATAAAAATTTAAGGCGACGAATCTTTTCACAACTTTTGCAAAATGAAATCTGAAAATAAACTAAGTGATTAATAAGAGCGGGAAACTTAAGGAAAGCAATTTCGAAGAACTTTGAATTCAGAATTTTTTACTGCAGATTCCTAAGGCTTTTAAAACCCAGGTCAAAATAACAACTTTTAAATTTTCTCTTTAGCATACTTTTTATGAATAAGTCAAAAGAAAAAAAGGTTGCGAAGAAATGTTAGGGGATTTTTAGGTCTAATGGTTTATTTAGCAATATTTGCAACATCAAGAGCGCTAGCGGCTTAATATTTGGTTATTAAAATTTTAGGAGATCATTAGTAGAAAAATCGATCAACTACCTAATTTTTTTTCAGGCTTTCAAAAACTATGATACTTTGAACTGTATAAAGAAAATTGGAAGAAAAAAAAGGTTTTTTCGCTCCGCCACAATGTACAGAATTAGCATAAAAGAATGTCCCGATTAAAAAAAAATATATTTCATAAGCTATTACACCTAGTACTAGAAAGGATGCACAAAAATAAAGATAAACTGTCCAAGTTTTTTTTCCCCCTCAGAAATGTTTGATGTATGCGCCTTTAGTAACGCGACACACATCTATAACATACATTTTGGAGTGTTTCGCTGTCAATGTTTGGTAATGCCACATATATGCGATCCTTTAAGTTCTCGCAATGTTGTAGGCAACGGTGGTGTATGAACACTGTCTTTGACGAAGCCTCATAAAAAATCACGTGGGGTTAGGTTTCGAGATCTGGCTGGCCAACGCTTAAAGATTAAATCATCATCACTTGCTCGACCAATCCAGCGTTGCAGAACGTATGTGGCACAGCGAAGTGAGGGAAGGGGGTTTAAACACCCAGAAGAGGTCTTGGTTTTAACATTGTTGTCAATAAACTTGTAAGGACTGTTGTGACAAAAAAAAAACCTAACGGAAGGAATTCCTGGCTGGGTATTTACTTAAGTACAAGAAACCTTGGACAGGTTTTACAGTGCTGGCCAAATTATTAGCCAAAGCAACTAAAGAGTTTTTTTTTTTTTTGTTTTCTGTACACTATTTGTAGTATTTTTTTACTGTTAAAGTACAGTACATACTGTACACTGATTTACGTTATTTTAGCATTAATTTAATGTTTGCAGGTGGCAGCACTGTCTGCTTTGTTTATGTTCTTTGTTTATCTACCTACCAGGAACGTAACCTCAATCAGCTTAAACATTTCACTAGTTCTTTTGTTAGTGTGTTCGGTTATATTTAAAGTTAGTTTTAGGTAATTAGTGAGTATGTGTATGTGAGTATATATAATAGTGAGTAAAAACAATTTTTTACCTCATTTTTAAAAAGTTAAGAAATGGTGTAAACCTTGTGAAAAGTATGCCAAAAAGACTTTAAATGCTCATCAGGAACAAGGGAATGCATATTAAATATTAGATAATTATTTCACTCTTCGTTAATGTGTCTATAGTTATAAAATCAATAAAAAAATTGTTTTTAAAACAATCTTAGTCTAATAATTTCGCCAGCACTGTTTGTATCATTTATAGTGACTAGTCGACCCGTGCGGAACTCCGCACTGTACTTCGAATCGTTTCATAAGGCATTTAAAAATTTCAAAGAAAGAAAATTATGAAGAAAAACCGAAAAAAGTAAACGGAAAAAAGTAAGCGCACAAGAGAAGGCATGTAATTTGAAGACATCAGTAACAAAACCTCGTTAAAAACAACGTTGTGATAATTTGATCATCGCTCCCCTTTTGGTTGTACGTATTTTCAATGCAAATATAAATATCGTTAAAAGTGTGGCTGAGTGACACGTGAAAAATCAGTAATTTTGCATGTGAAAAAACACGTTGTGGCAAATACAGTCCTGCCCATGTGAGCATCTGACGGAAAAAAAGAAACATTAAAGAGATATTTAGTGGCACGGATTCGAACTGGCGCCATTCTGATTAACAGTACGACGCTCCAACAAACCTAGCAACTGTGTCTTCCTTTTCGAATGCTATTCATTGAAGGAATGCGTAATAAAACACAGTAAAAAAGTTTTTCGCCGAAAAAAATATAATAAGACCATGCGTCTATGTTTTGTCATTAGCCAGCATGATACGATTTAAAATTATTCGTAAAACATGAAATTTGATTAAAGAATGAGGAAGATCTCACGTAGCGATTGAAACAAACATTCTAGAGAAGTAATAAATTCGGTAGAAAAAATAAGCGTTTTTATTTTTGAATATTCAACAATTTCCCATGGCAGACTTCTTTAACCTGTACGGCTTAAAAGCCCGCACTTGTTTTTCTTTTAATCGAACACTTAAAATTCAAAACCAAAACCAGTTGAACTGAGTCCGTTTTTTAAGTGTAATTTTTCGAGCGTAGACAAAATGTTTTTTTTTT
This sequence comes from Uloborus diversus, assembly GCF_026930045.1. NCBI lineage: Eukaryota > Metazoa > Arthropoda > Arachnida > Araneae > Uloboridae > Uloborus > Uloborus diversus. Next base: position 136,429,912 of record NC_072738.1, read on the forward strand.
TTCAGCCGAAAGCAGAAGAGTAGAAAATGATTTCTTACTAATGAAGTTGATAATAATTTTAATGTTTTATATCGTATTCGAATAAATAATTAAAGATTTACTGGTTGAAACTCGTAGTTTTAATTTGACGTAGTATTTTTTCATTTGTACAAAACGTTCGAACACTGCTATTAGAAAAATCTACATTTCAGCATACAATGAAAATGTTTTTCTGCACAAAAAGGATTCCCTTGAGGTATATCTAATATTTTTTTATGCTTACATTATGCTCAGTGGTCTGGACGGAGTCAAAGCTTTAAAAAAAAAAAAGAGAAGAACACCCTTCGATTAGCAGTCAACTTATCTGAATGATAACTGTAGCTTGCATAATGGAGTCGAAACACCAAATAGCATTCCCACCGCATTTATTTTATTACGTGTGTTATCTGTTGTATTGTATGAGTACATGTAATGCATAATATTACTGTAAATTTGCTATTATGTCGGACAGCCCGAACTGGCCCGAAGTTTAGACAGTTTATAGCCGAACGCTCTACCGAAAAAAAAAAAAACCCACAGGTAATTTTAATTTTTTTTTCTTGCCGAGAAGTGTTTTTATTTAAAAAAATTTTTACAATTTGTTATCGCAGGCTGTTTGAACCGTTATGACTTAGATGGCAGCAAGTGTTCATAATTTAACAGCACGGTTAAAATACAAAATAATTTGAACTAAGTTCTTTTTCAAGCGTAGCTTTTCAAATGTAGTAAAAATGTGATACGCTATTTGTTTTTTTTTTTTTTTTTTTGCAAAAAGAAGAAAAATATATATATTACCCTTTAAATTGAGGTAGTATTTTTTATTTGTACAAAGAGTCAAAAACTCATTAGAAGAATCTATATTTCAACATACGATTTATTATATTTTACTGAACGAAAAACAATTCCAATATAGTCTGAAATCTTAAACCTGATACTTATATTTTCGCTTACATTATGCTTTAATTTTCTTCCCGGAGCCGAAGCTTAAAAAAAAAAAAAACCTTACAATTGAGTACCAGTTTAGCTCCGTGTTGCATCAAGCTTTCATAACAGCTAGGAGCGTTTTTTACCCCATGTATTCCGTCATATTTAATACTAGCCGCCTACGGCGACCATCTGGTCCACCTTTTTACGCCGTTCGCCTTTCTATGCAAGCAGCTGCCTTGTCATTCACCTTTTAGCGCCAAGATTGCCGCCTTCGGCGGCTATTTAAACGAATTTGCTGACGGTTCGGTAACGTCGCTTCAGTTCTTTCTGTACAGATTCTAAAATTATATTAAAAAAACTAATATGGTTTTAAGTAAAGTCCCACCACCACCCGACATGACACAGGCATGTCGCCTCAGTCCTCGTGTACGGATTCTGAAAAAAAAAGAACTATGCAAATGATTGAAATTTATATCTAAATGCAATAACTTAAACTTTGAATATCAACCGAATGACTAAAATATTGAATTTTAATTTGATTTGATTCAATTTGAATGAAATAAAATTGTTTTTTTAATGAATTGAGTGCAAATTGAATAAACGTGGAAATGCTTACAGGGAAATTATTATTGCTTACTGACTTTAGGGAAAAAACATTTTTTTCAAAACAGCGTCCACGCGTTATCTTCAGTCATTTTTCGAAGAACTTAAAAACATTTAAAAAATAAGTCCACGCGTTATCTTCAGTCATTTTTCGAAGAACCTAAAAACATTTAAAAAATAAGTATTATGGTTGTAAGGAAATTTCCAACACAAAGCGCCCACGTATTCTTCAGTCCTTTTTTGAAGAGCCAAAATTTTTTTTAAAATAAACATTATGGTTTTTAGGAAATTCTTAAAACACAGGTCACGCCTTCTTCTGCATGGATTCTAAAAATATTTTGAAAAATTACTATGATTTTATAATTTGAATGCAAATGAAAATACTTACCGGCAAATTACTTAAATCAAAAGATCGTGATTTTAGATTTTCAGAAAAGTCCCTCGCCATCCCCCCCCCTCGATAAAAATCTCACATTGTTAACGGCAATAATGGAAATGAATAACCGAAATGGAAAAAAAGTTGATTCAAAACATTTTTTTTTTTTTTTTTGAGTTCAATGTAATGCAATCACTGGCAGTGATTTCAATCATTAAGAGCTTCCGGATAAACAACATTTGTAGTTTTACCTTCCGTGCAAAGGATGTGCAGATTGTCTCTACAGCCAACACGAGAACATGCAACATACAACTGTCCATGTGAGAAGCAAGGGGTCCGCAAATCTACACCTACTACTTTTAAGGTTTGGCCTTGTGCCTTATTTATCGTGATGGCAAAACTCAAACGAACCGGAAATTGGAGCCTTTTAAATTGAAATGGAATGTCTGATGGAAATATAGGTATCCTTGGAATCAAGACATCAGTTCCTACTGCTGGTCCAGTTAACACTGTTGCTTCGAGTATATTGTTATGTAATTTTTTGATACTCATTCTTGTGCCATTACACAAATTAGGAGGGTCCAAGTTTCTAAGTAACATAATAGGTGCCCCTTCCTTCAAATTTAATTTATGTTGTGGGATTCCAGAGATCTCAAGAGAATTCAGAAATTCTGTGGGGTAATTAACCACTTCGTCTTTTTCATAAACAGTATCAATCGACTTGTATGTTCGGAGTGGTCCAGGCAAATGTGTCAGTAAAGTATCATTTGTAATTGTGACGTCATCATTTTTAGGGCATAGAATAGCTCTTTCACATAACCAGGGATGATCTTTAAATTTCACTTCCAAATTCGGAAAGACAACAGTCATTAGTTCTTCATGCGTTTTTATTACATTAGCAAAACCTCCCACTTGAATGGTTCCATCATTGTTTTCAGACGTCATCATTCCATTTCCTATTTTCAAAAGTTTTTCTGAAAAGTCTTGTGCATTCAAGTCACCTGTCAAAAAGACACGCATGTTTGTTTGTAGTTGCAGTCTCTTCACGTGATTCCATAGATAAGATGATTTCAGGCATGCACTTGTTTCATCTGCCCTGGTGCCTCGAGGGATAACTAGTAATGTTTGGCGAAAGTCCCCGGCCAGTAGAACTGTAATGCCACCCATTATTATGGTATTCCGTTTTAAATTCTGTAACGTACGATCTAGAGCTTCAAATGCCTTTTTATGCGACATTGTAAATTCATCCCAAACTATAAGGGAGCATTTCTCCAAAATTTTAGCCTTGTCTGAACCCCTTGTTACGTTACATGTCGGTGTTTCCAAAGTTGCCAAATTAAGGGGCAATTTAAATGTAGCATGGGCAGTTTTTCCATCTGAAAGCAAGGTAGCTGCTATTCCTGATGAAGCAACTGCTAATGCAATGTTAGTATTGTACCGTGCTTTAGCTAAAACCAAATTAAGAAGAAATGTCTTTCCGGTACCACCTGGAGCATCAAGGAAAAAAATTCCGCCAATTTTACTCAAGACTGCTGTAGTTAAAATATTGTAAGCTTCTTTTTGGTCTGGGATCAATTTGGGCTCATTCTTCTGTAAAAATACCCGAAGAAGTTCAGTATCATAAACATCTTCTATATGGTTGCTTCTTTCGTTGCTTCTATCTACTGGAGGTAATCCAACCGACTGCAATCCTAAACCACCGGATGATTTAATTTTGTCTTCTATATTGATCAACGCCTTGTTAAAAATACTGTCATCAAATTCCATTTCTATGTTGTTAGAGGAAATTCTTCTTTGGTGCAGTATATCTTCAGAAAGGTGTTCTCTAAAATTAATCCACAAATGGAGGGGATTTGATAAGTCACACGTTTGGAGCATCACAACAAATAGGTTTCTAAGCATTACGGGTGACCTACTCAGAGCAGCTTCTTGCAGAGTAGCGCTCCAGTGATTGTCATCTTCAAGAAGTCCTTTAAGTTGACAGGCCTCTTTGAAAGTTGCACAAACATGTCCGTCCACCGTCTTCAATGCTGTAAATGAGACAGGACCCCTAACTTCGTGCAAGAAAAGTCTAAGGTGGAAACACTCAGAGTTGTTTGGATGAATGGAGAAAACTCTGCCAAGTGCATCGCTGCATTTCAATCCAGGGTGGTTTGGCACTTCACGGCCAACCTTACGACGAGTCCACTTTTTAGAGCTATTATTCCAAGTAAAATACTTGGGAACTTCATTGTACAAAAGAGTAATAGCGAAACCATCTTCTTGACAAAGTCGGAAAAAAGATGTCAATGTGGTCTGTTGAGACATCTCTGCTCTTTCTGCAGCATTTGCAGCTGTGAAATACACTCTCTGGCCATTTTCAAGGTGCACACTCAAGTGGACAACAGTGGGGTGACGTTCATGTAAGGGAAAGTTAAGAATGCGCCATGCAACTTCATTACTACTGATATATCTTCCAACTTGGTATTCTCTCACTTCATTCTGTTGGTTTGAAGTGGAATCGACATGGAATACTGCCATATCAGATCCTTTGTTTACATATTTACATACATATTTGATGGATTTGATAGAATTGCAAAATTCAACGTTGATGTGTCCATTGAATATTTTTGAAAGTAGTGGGCAGTAAGGAACAATCCATCTGTTATCAATTAGGACATCTTTGCCTTTGACGGTGAGTTGAGTAGTGAATCCTCAATCTTCTGGACTACGTCGACGATACAAAGGATATCCGTCAATTCCAGTTTGAGTGTCTCTTACTAATGTTCTTGGATACCTCTTGCTGCATTTACCATTCTTCATTCATGGTGAATTTGGATTGATGATTCCACAAGGCCCGTGAACCATTTGTGTTCTGATGCAGTTGAAAAGACCTGGATCTTCTTGAGGATTAGGGAATTCGGCAGAGATGAATTCGTCAACACGCTGAGCGTGAATCTTGTCTCTCAGCCAAACCAAAATATGTGCATGAGGCAGCCCACGTTTCTGCCATTCGATGGTGTACATGAAACATTGTACTGATCCAAATATGTTACCTTTGGAGATGAGATTCATCAACATCTTCTGCTTCATATGGAATACTCTTGCTAACAGATCGTGTCGATCTTGAGGTTTCTGGCCAGGTAATAGTTCTTCTTTTATTTCGTTCCAAGTGGGGTTACAGGTGAAAGTGATGAAAAGGTCTGGTCTTCCATAGCTTCGCACATAAGTCATTGCATCCTGAGTCCTTTCATGCATATATCGCGGCCCTCCCGTGAAACTTGACGGCAAAATAGTGAGCTTTCCGATGTCTTCAACGTTCCCATCATTCCTAAGGGCATCCCCCAGATGAACATATTCGTCAACCCTCAGTTTGCGTTGGTTGAGTTCGATGTACCTAAGCCTTTCTGCTTCAATCTTTGCGTACATGTCAACTAAATATTGATGAAACAACTCTTTCCCTCTCAAAATAATGTTGAATTCATTAGGACGAAACATAATCCTATATGCATAAAAATCCACTGCCGAAATCTTTTTGGTCATAAGGTGTCCAGTTTGAGGATTGATTTGCTTCAGTTCGAAGTGATATCCATCATCTCCTTTCCAGAATAGTAATGGATACTGCAGGGCATCATAGGACCGATGTATTTCGTTTATCTTCTGAATGGTACTATCCCTAAGATTTAAGACGATGTCTCTCTTTGCATGTGTCTCTCCAGTGATGAGAATTGCAACTTCTGAAGTACTCGGTTCATTGAATCTTCTCTGATGTTCTCCGGTCGGAACTCTGTCAGCCGAAATGACCAATTTGGCTTCAGGGGTAATATTTTCCATAGCAGTTTTGAAATTCCGGACATAATTATTTTCTCTCTGTAGCATCCCTTGTAAACGCAGAACAATATCTTGTTTGACATCCGAAATATTTGTGCATCTTCGTTCAGCATGCTGTTGATAGTCACTAATGAAGTAGACTTGAAGGAATTTTTCTTGTTCATTTTTTGCTGGATATAAGCTTCCTATTCGATGGTATACTTGACCTTGTATTTTGAAAGTGGGCATAAATCCGTGTTCTCTTATTTCTTTAGTTGCTCCGAAAGATGTCATGGCGAAACAGGCATTGTACTTTCGGATATGCTTCTGGAAATCCTTGGCATCCTGATGTTGATATGCTAGGAGGTATCGCAATTCTCTGGGTGGTTCATCTAATGAAGGCAACATCACTTTGCCTGCCGCACAACACATGCCTCGTGCTTCATCTTTCCATTTCAGAGCATTACAGTGCTCACAATGTATTGTCATCCCCCCAATATTACACCAAGAATCCGAGACATAATCGACACTTGCAGAGTACCCAAACGCTGCATTTTCTTTATTTCTCCATACTTGTAACCTTCTTGTAGACACTTCAAGCCTTGCCTGATAGAGTCTTGGTAGTCTATCATTATCTGTTTCTCTTTCTCTTGCTGCAGCCATTGAAAGTCTATTCTGCTCTCGTCTCTGCGATGCATCTTCATTAGTTTCTGTGTCTCTTGATAGAGCCATTGACTGTCTGTTCTGCTGTCGCCTTCGTAATGTATCTTCCTCAGTTTCTGTTTCTCTTGATAAAGCTATTGACAGTATGTTCTGTTGTCGCCTTCGTAATGTATCTTCCTGAGTTTCTGTTTCTTTTGATAAAGCTATTGACAGTCTGTTCTGTGTTCGCCTTCGTAATGCATCTTCATCAGTTTCTGTATCCCTTGCTACAGCCATTGAGAGTCTGTTTTGCTCCCGTCTTTGTATTGTTTCTTCATCAGTTTCTGTTTCTCTTGCAGTAGCCATTGAAAGTCTGTTCTGCTCCCGTCTATGTATTGTTTCTTCATCAGTTTCTGTTTCTGTTGCAGTAGCCATTGAAAGTCTGTTCTGCTCCCGTCTTTGTATTGTTTCTTCATTTGTTTCTCTGTGTCTCGCCGCAGACGTTGAAAATCTTACCTGTTCCAGTCTTTGTAGTCGATCTTCAGCAGTTTCTGTTTGCCGTTCTAGTTGCATTTGCTGTCGTTTTGACCGATTACGGTTCCTGAGGCACTGTTTTTTCCTAGGAGGAGCCATTTTGGGAAGAAATACGCACAGAAGTACTAAAATACCAATAAAAGTGCTACTTCTCTATTCAGAAATTAATTTAGAGAACATCATTATTGTTTGTTTCAACTGTAACTGAAATTAAGAATGCATAAAATTGTCTACTAAAACACAAAAAGGTAATCAAGTCAATAGAAAACTATATACTTTACCGTTTCTCATTACCGTTGTAAAACAATACTAATAATACAAAAAAGAACAAAACTAAAATGGAAAAGAACAGACTCAATTATACAAACAATACAATAACACAAACAAATAAGAACAATCCCTTTCTTAACCAGTAATGGGAAAAAGAACAGTGCTAAACACTTAAATTTAATTTAGGAAAAGAACAAAACTAAACACTTTTAATTACATTTTACAACATACTAATTTACCAAATTGCTAAAGGAAAAAGAACAGAATTCCACAAACAAATAAGAACGATCCCTTACTTAACCAGTAATAGGAAAAAGAACAGTGCTAAACACTTAAATTTAATTTAGTAAAAGACCAAAACTAAACACTTTTAATTACATTTTACAACATACTAATTTACCAAACTGCTAAAGGAAAAAGAACAGAATGCCACAAACAAATAAGAACGATCCCTTACTTAACCAGTAATAGGAAAAAGAACAGTGCTAAACACTTAAATTATTTTAACAGTAAATTAAACTACTATTACTTACGGAGGGAAAACTTAAAAAAAAAAAAAAAATACTAAAAACTGATAAAAACTTATATTTAACCAGTAAGAATAGAAAAAGAACAGAACTGAAAACTTTTCATATAATAGAACAAATCAAATTACCAAACCGCTAAAGGAAAAAGAACTCAATTATACACACAATAAATAAGAAAAATACCACAACGTGTCAGCTGAAACCAAATAAAAATGAGTTATGAAACAAAAAAATGTATACAGTAATTAATATCAGCAGTCAAAGATATTTATGATAAAAATCTTAGCTTTAGCACCAACGAAGTCAGAGCATGACTAACATCAGAACATCGCTAATAAAGAACAGAAGAATCTAAACACACAGCTTGACATCGTACAAAGAAAATTTGTTCCATTTATTTATCTAAAACAAAGAGAACTCTTTGATCTAAAATGGAAATTTAAAAAAAAAAAAAAGAACTTCAAACCTAAAATTGTTAGGAGAAAAGACAGTAAAAAAAAGTGAACTGAATTATTTGTTTGAAATATGAAGGAAATCAATATTTATTAAAGTAAAAAACCTAGATAAGAAAAAAATACCATTAAATTTTGTTGCGATTAAGATTCGGCTGTCGTAATATCGAATCGAAATTCACGCTGTGACGTCATTGGCAGAAAAAGAGCGAGGAATGATTTTCGACCGACATGAAGGATATGATGATGTCGTTTTGCATTAAAAAAAATGTAGAAAAAAAACTATTGCGTATTTTTAAAAACTTTTTTCTTCTGAAGGGGGTGGAATGTTTTTACTATTACCAACTAAAATTTTGGAATCGAGAGCTAAATTCTTTTTGCAGGATGGGTTTCGAAAAAAACTAAACCCAGAAAAAAATGCAAAATAAAGGTTTTTTCAAAAATTTATAAAAAATACAAAAATTGCAATACTTTCAAAATTTTTTCAATGATCATATTTAAAACTAAATTTCCTACATTATAGTACAAAAAATATTTGTGTGGTGCGATTGGTTTGGGATCTGTGAGGTAAAAAGTACTAAAAAGTGCAAAAAAAAACGCATGAAACATTAAATAACTTTTTTTCTAATAAAAATATCAAAAATCGAAGCCCGAGGTGCACTTTTTCAGCAAAAACTGCACCAGTATACCAAATTTCATCTTTCTAGGCCTTACCGTTTTCCTGGGATACGCGCCACAAACACACACACACACACACACAAACATCTTATTTTATTATATGTACTAGCCGCCTTCGGCGACCAGCTGGTCCGCTTTTTTACGCCAGGGTTGCCGCCTTCGGCGGCTGCATAGACAATTTAGCGACGGTATTAATCAATGTTTTTCTCTATATATCAATATTATCATCTGCCTTTTTACGCCAATGTTGCCGCCTTCGGCGGCTGCTTAAATAAGTTTCGTGGCGGTATCAATCGATCTATATCTATATCATTATTAATTTAAATAAAATATTTTCTAGATCTATCTCCAGTTCCGTCGTTTGGAATATTTTTAAGGGAGGGGGAGGGGAGACACAAACTACTTGCACTTCATGCAAATTTTGTCGAAAAATAACAAAAAACACTTCTACTTTTACTTGAAAGCATTGTTTTTTTCAAAATCATGTTGTGTGGGCGGGGGGGGGGGGGCATTGATACCCCGTTGAAGTTCCTTAAATAACGGGCATGTCTTTTTCTTGCTCTCCATCTACTATATCGACCTCTGCATTCGTCTATCTGTCTATCTATACGATCTATGCGTATCTACCTCCGACAGTAATTAACAATGTTTTCAAATCGCAGCGGCGCCCCCCCCCCCCAACCCCCGTTGTTGTTCTTTTAATAACGGGGTCTGTCTATCTCTCACTGTACATCGATCTGTAGATTTATCTTTCTCTAGATCCATGGAAATTTACCTCTGATAGTAATTAACAATCTTTTTTCAAAGAAAAAAAGTATTAATTCGAGAACAAAATTAAAAAAAAAAAAAAAAAAAAAAAAAAAATTTGTACACTCATTGTATATCTATCTACCTATTCGATCCATCTCTAAATTTTCTCATCTATCTCTATTTATTTTGATCTAACCTCCAATCTTATTCCCTAACAAAAAGAAAGTCATGCAAAAAAAGCGCGCTTACTTATTTATTAAAATGCGCAAAAAATTGATGTCTTTGTGGTACCCCGGAGTTTGCCAAAGTATAAAAATCATTGTTTTTATTGAAATTCAAAAAAAAAAAAGTGGCTGGGACCAAAACGATCCGATGTGGTCCGTCTGATTAACCGAAATCGAATGTTTAGCAAAACATCCGGGGGGGGGGGGGAGAAATACCCGGAAAGAAAAAAAAAAAAAGCGAATGAATCCTTCGAAAGGAAGGAAAGAAAAAAGCAAGTTACGCACTTCAGTTAGATCACGTGGTTACGTTACGTCATATTCGCAGCAGTCGGCGGACAGCAGATCTTCCGTGAAGCGATAGCTCATATCTTCGTCCTGCCTTTAAAAAATTGTAAAAAAAAAACTTTTGAATATTTTTGAAAACTTTTTTTTTTCTGTAGAGGGCGAAATGTTCTGGCTACTACATAGTAAAATTGAAGAAAAGAGGTCATTATATTTTTCGCGGGATGCGTTTAGAAAAAAATTAAACCCAGAAAAAAATGCAAAATAAAGGTTTTTTCAAAAATTCATAAAAAATACAAAAATTGCTCTATCTTCAAAATTTTTTTGTTCATCATATTTAAAATTAAATTTCGGACACTATAGTGCAAAAAATATTTGTCTGGCGCGATTGGTTCGGGGTCTGTGAGGTTAAAAATACTAAAAAGTGCTAAAAATCACATAAAACATTAAATAACTTTTTTTCTAATTAAAATATCAAAAATCGAAGCCCGAGGTGCACAATTTCAGCAAAAACTACACCTGTATACCAAATTTCATCTTTCTAGGCCTTACCGTTTTCCCGGGATGCGCGCCACAAACACACACACACACACACACACACACACAAACATCTTATTTTATTATATGTATAGATAGAAGAAGATAGAAGATAGATAGAAGATAGATAGAAGATATGTATAGAAGATGATGCAGACTAAGTTTTACTATTGAATTTAAAATACAGTTGAAACCAGGGCTGTGGAGTCGGAGTCGGAGTCGAAGAGTCGGAGTCGGACTGATTTTGGCGTAAAGAAGTTGGAGTCGGAGTCAGTAGAAAATATGCCGACTCCGACTCCGACTCCGGTCTACTTTTTTTCTTTAATTTTCGCTGACTCTCCTGGCATTTTTTGAAAAACTGACTACCAGTTGATTCGATTACATGTATAAAAGCCTACTAATAAGAAAACAACTGTCATTAATAACCAGCTGGCTTGATTGTTCATCGAATTTTCTGTAATAGCCACCTACGCTGTTCCCTAGTTTGCTTGTTTTTCAACATTCTTGAAATAATAGCAACTGTGAGCACGGTTTTCTTACCTAACATTTTATATTTTTTTAATCACTTTAAAACAACAATAATAAAATTTTTTAAAATCACTTTAAAACAACAATAATAACATTTTTTTTTTACTTCGACCTTAGTTATAAAATTGTAAAAGGAATGTACCCCTTGAGCAAGTTGCAGCCCGTAGTTCGAGAGGTATCTTACGGTGTTCTGTAATTCAACTTAGTGTTGGCGTGCAAAGGCGCAAATCTAAAAGACATGATAAAATATATCTGTCTTTTCAATTTAAGGACAACATCTACAAGCTTGATTCTCAACAAAAGTATGAAATAGAACAAATATCTTGGTTACAACATTCAAATAATTGCAGTTAATCTTAAAATCTTCATTTCAAGATTAATTCTAAAGCAGCCAGTAAAATTAAAATTAAAAATTGAGGGAATAATTATAGGAAAAAGAAAAGCTATTTGTACAAAGCTGTATATTGCCGCATTTTCTGTAAAATTTTCTCCAAGCGTACATGTACCCCCATATTTTCCCTCAATACAAGTATAGTGCCTTATTTTCGTTGAAATTTTATAGATGAAATATAATTTCAAATTTATTGGGGATTTTTTTTTCAGAATTAAAGTATGTGTATTGTTTTTATAAACTCTGAAATATACTTGAGGTGTCACCCACCAGATGGATCTCGGCCGGAGCGGACCGCCCTCGCTCTAGAAAGGTTTTTTGACTTAGCAAAAAAAAGTGTTTTTGAAAATCACACGATTTGATCAACATCTATTTGTTAAACATTAATGGGGAGCAAGTTAAACCTTTTCAATTTTTTTAACAGTAGGATGATTATGTGATTTCAATTTTAAAATCGTAATTATTGGAACAATTTGATTTTCAAATTCAATTTCTGACGTTGTATGCTTCTTAATTTTACAAAAAAAATACAGCGCTTAAATTTCATAAGAAACAAATTAATATTTCAATCTCTGTATAGAGGTTTTCCTCCCTTCTCATGAGGGGGATAGGGGTTGAATTGAAAAATAAATAAATAAAAAAGCCGGAGTCGGAGTTGGAGTCGGAGTCGAGTGTTTCGAAACCCCAGAGTCGGAGTCGGGGTCGGAGTCGGCTATTTTCCTTCCGACTCCGCAGCCCTGGTTGAAACTGTTGAGAGGAGAGGGATAGAACATGTAAACCACCGAATAAAATGTTTTAATACTGATATCCCAGATTTTTTTGTTTTTCAAAACGCACATTAGAATTTTTTTTAAAAAAGTCAGTTTCACTTAATATACACAGAACGTGTAGTAGAACCTTGTTTATCCGGCTCTCGTTCATTCGGATCTACGTATTATCCGAATCAAGATCATAGCTTAAAAATGTATGTTCAAATAGATCATTTTAAATTCTAATAGCAAAACGTTGCTATAAGTTAGTTCACTATACACTTACTTTTTGTTTTGATTAAATTCTCCTGTGTAGATATTACAATGAGTACTAGTATTATATTAAACACCATTGCTGCTGAACTATAATGATACGCACTTTGGATGATCGTGCTTTATTCAAACAGTAACTATATGGTTGAACCAGAATACAGTGAACAAATTTATTTATCAAAAATTATGCGAAAAATCGCTTTGATATTTTTTATAGTCCTGTAAATTTGTTTTATGTAATTATACTCCAGAAAAGGTTTTTTATCCTTTACAACGGTAAGTCTGCTTAGTTGAGGAATTTGCTTCCCTCATTAATAAATGGCATATTCTTCCGGATTGCCTTTGGTCCCAGTTAGCCAAATTTTTATTTAATGCAGTATAAATCCTTAAAATTCTTCCAACGAATTATTTCCCACAAGTTGTTCATTATATGTCCGTCCATATACTTCAATTATTTTATGGAGAAAACGAAATGATGCGAATTTTAATATTTTCTGATTACTCATATTTTTTAGAATACTAAAACCCTACTATACTTTACAAACTAAAAAAATAATAAAAATCCAACCTGAGTTTCAATCTAATTAGACCTCCTCGTTTTACTTAAAAAGTAATATTTCCAGCGCAAGACGAAAAGATTATGCAATCTGAGCGTGATCATTACAAGGGGCCCCAGCTGGTTTGCATTCTCCCAGTTGTTCACCGGATATGATTCCCCCCAATTCCGTCGATCGATACGCACGAGATGGAGAATCTCGGATAACGACGCAACTTTGGCACTTGAACAATGGGACGGGGATAAGTTTGCACGGTAATTGATTGCAATCACTGCAATTCTTAAACTTAGTTCGCGTCCCGAGAGTAAGTTTCCTCCTTTTTTTTTTTTGTGCGTTGTAGTATTTTTATAAAGATCGAAGCGATGTCACATTGATTTCTTCCGAGATATTCCTTGCTAGTGACAGCCTTTAACAACTTCATATAAAGTGTCGAGACGTATTGATTTTAGGGATTTTTAGGTAAAAATGCTATAGAGTTCAGACTTATAAGAGCAAAATGGCTGAATGAAGAAAACTAGTATGTTTGTTTTAGAAATAAATTTATGTATTTTTTTCAGCATGGATGAGTATACATGAAAAAATAATAGATTTTGCGTTAATACAATTTGTATAACTCAAGAAGCAATCTAAGGCAAAACTGGGGAAACACTGGAAAGTACTAAACATTTCTATATTTGCCCCCTATTTGAAAAGAAGGCGGCTATTATTCAAACTCCAAGTATCTCCGAGACGCTAACTCCAATTTTAACTCCAAGTGCTGAACATTTTTGTTAAGAAAAAATTAGTTTCGAATACAATTACTAAGTTTCAATTATTTTCTTGAGCACTAGGGATCTGTTACTTACTAAAATATATTTTCGAGAAAATTGAATATTGTTGTTGATATTCATTTAACTTAAAAATTTTACTAACATTATGTTTGCTTGATAAGTTCTGTAAAAAAATCACTCAAACTTATTTTTTTTATTTTTTGCTTGTTCAAATATTTAGGAAAAAAGGTTCTTAGATAAATTTTTTTATGTAGACCTTTATATGATTATTTTTTTTTTACATAAATGGCTCCTGCATTGCAAATTGTCTTCATTTTTACTTACTACGTGACAATAAATGAAGAAATCTCTCTACTGCCATACTTTTTCTGAAGACATCCAGTCGAACCCGCTTAAAAGAATACCCATTTTAAAACGAAAAAATATTCTTATAAGCGGGATATTCCATTAACCGGATCAAAATAACACATTGCATTGGTTTGGTACCTTGAAAATGTATTATATTAAGCGTGATATTCTTTCAACCGGTATTCTAATAAGCAGGCTCGACTGTACAGACCATTGTGACCGAAAATGACCTTTCTCAAGTATATTAAAGTTTATATTACCTACATTAATTAGAAGTATTTTTTTATAAAGTAGTTCATAAAAGTTTATTTTGATGGAAATGCATTTATTAAAACAATATAAAAACTAAATGCATGTCTTGCACTTTGAGACATTAATTTAAAAAGTCAATTTCTGTATGCGGTCTGCGTATGTTGTTTCTTATAACTTCTACTGAAATTTAACTTGTTTGTTATATAAGTATTTTGATAAAGATTAAAATTCTCTGTAGGGCTTTCTTTATCTCTTTGAAATGAAATGACAAATTGTTCCTGTAAAAAAAATAAATAAATAAATAGGGGAGACCGGGGTTAGTTGTTATACGGGGTAAGTTGTAACATTCGAATTTAAAATTAACCGCCAGGAGAAACTGACTTTCCTTGCAGTAGATGATAGCACTCACCCATCTGCATTCCCTGACGACAACTATAGTTCTTGCAGTCAGTAGCAGGGAGAGTGCTCAAGGAAAACGGTTTTTTGAGTCTGGAAGTAATTTTTCTTTCCGTTTATATCTTTCTATTTGTGACAAAGCCGTTGCATACAACGAATTTAACTCTATACCATGTGAAAGCCTAAATTTTCAGGTAAGTGCTAGCATATTTAAAAGTTTAGTACAAAGATATAATACTAGTAATATGTGCCAAGAATTAAAGTGGCGTCATATGGGGAAATTGCTACAATTTTGTTGGATTTAGTTGTTACAAGTAACAACTTGCCCCATGTAAGTTTTAATTTAATATTATGTTTTCTTTTAAAATGTGATATGGCGGGAGACTATAAAAACAAGACGGACGGGGGCAAAACACTTAAAGAAACATACCTGGATGTGGCTAAAGAAGTAATTGTAGGTAGTTCATTACAAAAGGTAGCCGATGAATTTCATGACACTA